>NW_009615388.1:19787-37969 GCF_000690535.1 Cariama cristata
CCATAGCCAGCTGCTGCCGTGGCATGGTGCCTGCTCGCCATGGTCGGACCTTTGCCCCAGGGCATGAGCGCTGAACAGCGCCAGGCACTACAGACTACTCTAAATGACATTGCTGGTAGGAAATCCCTCTTCTGCGCTATTCCTGGCACGTTTATAGTTCCCAGTCCTCCATGCAATGAATCACATCTGTTTATACTTGTGTGCCAGAAAAGAAATTTTTAAACTGCAGAGAAAATACAACATTGCTTGCTGGCACTTCTGGATGCCAGCACGACCTGTTGTGTAGCAGTGGGAATCGGAAAATGGCAGCAATATCACACGGATTTTCAAAATGACCAAATAAAAAAGTGTTGCCCCACAGTCAGCTCCGGATCATGAATGGGATTTGGCTGCACTGGGTAGGAAGGCTGCAGGATCCTCCCTCCGGCTGTGGCCAAAGCCACAGAAACATTACTATATAATTACATTATATAATTATAGAATACTTCTGACAGCACTGTCAGCTTTAAGGTATTATAACGTTCCAATTATAGTCAACAATTGTAAGAACGTTATTGGACAGCTTTTCTCTAAACCTTTGCTGACAAGTTGTAACTCTTCTTTCTTCTGCTCATCAGCTTAACTGAGGGCACTAAGCTCCTCATCCTGAACTTCTACCCCAAAAGTTGAATAAAACCAGGAACCAGGTGTTGTAGGTATGGAGAGAGAACAAAATGAGTAACTTCACAAAATATAGCATTGAACTGAATCATACCAAAGATGTAGGCACCACAATGCAGTTTCTACACATCCAGGCTCAGGTTCACATACTCAAAAATAAAGAGCCAGTGCCAACTTCTGCCCTGCCCAATGCACCCTGAGATGCCATGTAAAAGCTGAGGAAACTTGGAGAATTTTAAGACTGAAATATTTGACATATTTTTGAAGTTTTGTGTCTGGGTTATTTTATAAACTACTATGAGAGGTCACAGAGTCCACTGACAAAAGTGGACAACAATCAAGGAAGCTAAAGGGGAATTTCCACTGTTTGTTCATCAGAGTATTTGGGTTACTACTAAAAAGATTCAAGTAAAAGAATGGCTTAAGCTTAAATGAGTGCTCTGGGTACCAAGGAGATGGCTGTATTGGCATCTGAGGACATGTCTTCACGGCAGACTAGCTCAGTCAGCTTTAAAAGGGTTTAACTTGGGTACCTGAGCCACTGATCAAGTTGACATGAAGTTAACTTGGAATTAAAAATATCAGTTGCTAAGTGTATCTTGGCAGTGAGTAAGGCTAGTTAAAATCAATGCAATGTCAGCATCATTGTCTGCATAAGAACATGGAGTTTGCTTATGGCCATATAAAATTAATGTTCTTGTGTTAAGATGCAACTTCAGCTTCTCTTTTGCACACGCATATATTTGTGCTCATAGGAATCCCAAGCGCTTCAAAACCAGCGTTGAGGGGATTAGTTTTCTTGAGGGATCCATGACTAAATGTGCCCTTGATAATTTCTGATCCCATTTTCCATTTGCCTTACCTGATTATCTGTGTTGTTTACAGTAAAATAGCCCACACAAATAATGACTTCATGTAGCAGTCCTTCACAGGTATGCTGGGAACAGTACCACAGCAGAGAGCTGATAATATGCCGGAATGCAAGGGACAGTCCTTCAGCACCCACAATAGACTGAAAAAAAGGCCAAGAAACAGAAATTACAGTCTAGCAGTATGTTACAGAAATTGTGTGAATTACATACACAACAATTGCACACTTTTGGGTTTTTTGCAAAGTATAAACGATGTTCTTTGTTGCAATGACTTCGGAGGAGGACAGAATCAGCTCTCTCCTTTCAGTAACTTGTTATAGTCCAGTTGTAAACAGTGTTAAAAGCCACAAAAGTAAGAATAAATTCAGATTTTAAAGGGACACAGGAAAAATTGGATTCTGCTTAGTTGACGTACAGTGTAGCATTAGGTTGACCATTTCATTTGACATACATTACATGTTCCAGGAAAACTTAATGTTAATAATATTTCTTAGTAATAAGCAAAAGAAACCAAACCATCTTCATTTCTGCAAAAGAGCAAAATGCATTTCTCATTAATAACTCGGACTCTGAATGAATACGAAGATTAATAACAAATAATGACTTTTCAAACATTAAAAAAAAGTTAGAAACATCCAAAAGGAGAGATCACTCAGCTGCAAAGCTTCTTGGGATGCTTTTTAAAAGTAGGCAAATTGCTGTAACATGGAGATTCAGAATTAGATTTTATCTGTGCAGCCTACAGCCTCTATTTAATAAACATGTCAAACAGACAGAACGACACAAGGTCAAAGGGGAAAACTAAAGCACAAGGAATGAGGATGACAGTCTGCTAACTCTAATGAAACAGCAAAGCAGGCCTGTGAGAAAATCTCTTTCATTTGAGAGTTTTCTTGATTTTATACCTTGTAGCCTGTGTTAAGTACATATACATATATCCCATACTCCAAATCTACCCAGCAAAAGTAGAATCCTTGACAATTAAAACAGACTCAGCTGTGGATACTTTCTATCTCGAACCTCAAGCATTCTGTTAAGTCAGTATATTTTAAAAATTTAATGCACGACACAGCCACCATTTACTGCTTTCCATCATGTAAATGCCATGTTCTTAGGTCCACCCTTATTTCATTAGTGCTGTCCACGCATGCTGTGACCTAGCACTCTGGGTTTAACCTTCCCTGATAACAACAGGTCAAAGGGCACCTGAGTTTGTGTATAAAAGTTAAACTAATTTTTCAAGGAAACTATGCTTCCTTTTTAGCCAGAATTAATATCAGCTCAGGATCCTGTGTTGTTTCTCACTACCATCTTTCAATTGTTTAGACTGTCAAATTAAATGAAATATATACCCATGAGCCATCTGTGCTAATACAAACTCTAGAATACCAGGCCTCTTCTGTTAATCAAAAACCCCTATTCTATAGTCCTACTATTACGTGATAAAACTATTCCTTAGAGATAATAATCAGACTGTATATAAACTATGCTTTTTCCCTCTGCTGTCTGCTAGCCTGCTATAGTCCACAAGGTCAGAATGGACAGCAAACTGCCTCAGGTGTATGTTGATTTTTTCACATTACAGAAACAAATCACATTAATACATTGAAAGGGACAGCTGCTGAGACTACACAAGTGTGTCTGTCCATCACAAACAATATTATGCCTACAATTCAGTAAGACAGCTAAGCAGATTCTTCCTGAGCGGAGCCCTGCATCAATGAACTGAATGAAATAATTCACACTGGTTAGTTTTCTACCACCCTTTATGTAATAATTACTATCTTGCACCATTTTATGTAGAACAAACTCATGCAGATCATGGGATCTGGGAATTAATGCTGATTATTTGTTATAAATGCTCGGATATAATGGTAGTTGGTAGAGGGATAAATACAGACAGCGTAATTAGAAGCTTGTATTTTAAAAAGTAATAGTGGTTTCTTGAGCCAGTGCGATTTGCTATAGCTCCCCTACAAGCTCTAACTGTCCCATTTCAAGTCTTACTCTCTGGTATATACCTGTAGTATCTACAGCAACAAATAGACATCCAGTCTCAAACCAAGAGGTACTGAACAAGCTGTAGAAGAGAACTACTTTGATACACCTTGATTTACAGAAAGAAATGGGAGTTAATGGTGTGTGTAAGAGCTGTTTTACATGAAACTCCAATAAATATACTGTTTCTGTGCCCTGTAAAAACACCCTGACTGGACTGGACCCTGCAACTGCATCTATACAGATGAATGTTGCTGCATGCAAATTGCTTGTTGCTGTTATTAGAGACCCTAAATGTACTAAAAATCAAAGTCGAGAAATAGGAACTGAAGGAAACTTAGTATTAAGTACTAACTTCTTTACTGATGCAAAGCTCTTGCTGAGTTTAATGCATTTCAGATGGAGTGTGTGGTACAACTTATATACAAATTACATATTAAATGAAATAGGAACCTATTCTGATGAATTGTGTAAGACTGATGCTGCTAAACGTGTTTTGCAAAGCACTGCTTTTTGACAGGTGTTTTATAACAACACAACCGCTCTGTGAATTTATCTGAGAAATGTACCAGTATTTGTATTTTCTTTGTACAGCAAAATGATTCAATTACACTACAAATCTGTTCGCAGAAGAAGGTAAGAAAAGACTTACGTTCTCAAGACTCAGAATGCGATCTTTTAAGATATTTTTTTGCTAATAGAAATTATGAAAAGTTAATTTTCTGATTTTTGGTCAGTAAAATTTTACTTGGATAAAAAAAATTTGGTATCAAGTGATTTTCAGTTTCAGCTGTACAATCTTAAAGCAAGTGGCCACTGAAAGCACTAACTAATGTAAATTGTCGTTATAATATAAGCAAGTCCTTTCATATTAGAAAAAGTGTTATTTTGTGCTTTTGACCGAGATTTTTTTTTACATTTTTGGGGCTTATTAAATATAAAAAGTACTACACTAAAAGTGAGGGTTTTTTGAATAGAAGTACTAATGGATTGGATTTGGTATTTTACATATTCTAAACTCTCACTTTTTGGTTAAATTTGTTAGCCATAGCTATATGGTGGAAATAACAACAGGTACCAGATTTTATGCATGAAGAAAACCTAAACATTTAATTGTGAAAGTTCCTTCAATAACTTCAATCAAATTAATAACTAAGACAAAACTTAGCCCAAAAGTATATGCAATAATTAACATCTTCACACTAAGCAAAAGTTTTAAAACATCTGTTACCTGAAAGGCAGGCAGATCAAGAACAGCAAAACTATTGAAGAAACGTAAACTCTGAATGGCAACCTGGACTGTGTTCGCTGCATAGCTGTCTTTAGGACTTGCTGTGTTTGGATCTGAAATTGTCCCGTGGAAAAGAACACAGTACAGCATATGCAAGACTCCAACCAGATCCGTAGACTGAAGAACTGCTGTTAGTCCTGTGGGGTCCTGACGTGTATTGTCAAATATGTTCCAAGATCTGTCAAAGAAACATTAAGCCTGCTGAGGAGGAGACCAGCACTCAGTGAGAACACTTGCCCAGGATGCAGTACTTCTAACAAGCCAAATGTTAGAAAAACAGTGAACTCTTAAAGAGGAAAAAACCCGATATTTAACATGTCAAGAAACCACAACATTTCCAGAAAATACTTTCAATAATCTGGGCGCCATCTCATGCTCTCTTTAATTGCAGTGCAGCTGTATCTTTAAATATCTTTCTTCACATTCTGGTGTCTTTGCTCCCAAAATGGGTTCACAATACCAGCACGAGACCATGCAGAAACTGGACAGCTTTAAAGCTGGAAGTCTGGGGGCACTTTAGGAGCTCCATGCAAGCTCTGTCTCAGGTCAGTAGCCTACACCCATCCTTCTTTCTTGCAACAGCAGCCAGCAGAGGTGGGAGAACTCCCTGGAGCCTCTCACTGCCTCAGTGATGGGCTGCAGGCACTGGAACAAACTGCCTACCTAAGTAGCAAAATAAGTTACTAGGACCAGATGATCTTAATCAAATAGTTCTGCAGGAATTTAAGAATGAAGTGGTTGAGCAGTTAACAAAACACACTACTTATTTCAGTCAGATGTTATTATGGGAGACACTACGGTAGCAAAGCACAAATAAGTATGAAATACTCAAGACAAACCAGCACAGCTTGTGCAAATGGAAACTAGGTTTCTTTGTTATCTTTCGGGTATGCACATAAAATAATGGAGAAGGTTTTTGGCTATCTAGGGTATCAGGACAGACAGGCAAATAACGCAGGATGCCCCTTCCATTCTCACATCCAGACTTTCAAAAGCACTTAACATAATCCTTCCATGATTTGTACTGTTCGTGTTTTTTCACATTATTAATAATCCAGAAGATGATGCAGGATAGTCACTACTAAGGAAGACAAAGATTGTCACTACTCTGGAGGTTAAACAATGTGTGGAAGGCAGGCAAATATAAAATGCAGCACAAAAATAATTCGACAAGTTTTATATAATGTGAGCTCTAATTCAAACCCATCATGTAGATCACCTGAACTTCATTATGGAAATACATTTAGTCTATATTGGCAATCAAAGGAAAGACTAAAATGTTAAGATACAGTGAACAGTAACACTGAAAATATGCTACATCAAAATCTGGTCATCTATACCTCATCTACTATGTTTCCATCTTAAAAAAAAAAAGAAAAAAAGAAAGAAATGTCAATATCAAAAGAGAGTACAAAGATTAAGTCTATATATTATTCTTTTTTATAATTAAAGGAAAATACGACAGGTGATACGAGAAAATGTTATAAAAGGACAAATTAGATGACTGTACCTTTCCCTTTCATAACAACTAAAAGCAAAGGAAATGGGAAAGTACTGGAAACCACCACCACTTTCTAAAACAATCTGTGACTTTGAAGACCTTAGTTTAACACAGAAAAGACTAGACACTCAGAGGGCTGAGAATATTCCTGTTGACCAGAATCAATAAGGAGATTTTCCTTGTCTAGAACAGCTCTAACTGATCTTTTCAGTATCTGCGTCAGAAGCACCTTGCACCACTGTTACACACAGTGCTCTGCTGCAGTCAAGTTTCCAACACAGATCCTAGGTAGGCTGACTAATCCTGCTTTTTACAATACAGACACTTGTCTTCAATGGAACAGCTAACCACGAATTCAGCAACTACCAAGTTTTGGCAATCATCATCTTGTTCTGTCATTTTCACTTTTTCTAGTGAAGTAAAAAAAGGAGGTAAGAAAGTACCACGTCACCCAAACCCAATGTGTGTCAATGAGAATTTCTATTTGTAACAGCACACCATTGCTTCCTCGGACCCGAGAGAGAGAGAGAGAGAGAGAGAGAGAGAAACAGGCAGAGCAGGATAATGAACCTGCATTCTCCATGTCCCAAAGAAGGCCCTGGTACTGGGCTAACTTCAAATACAGCTTCAATATTTTAAGAGAAGAAGGAACAACAGTTATGTGAAACACTATCTTTGCAGTTGTAACAGCAAACTTGAAAGCTAGTATCTATGCATTTTCTTGTGGATATAATTCTTCTGTAAGGTACCATGACTGGGCATCATAAACATGAGCAACCCGTGCTACTTTATACGGCAAGGCTGATGTCTTTCTGATACCACAAACTCCCATTGTGTCCCTGAGCAGAGACCGCTTAGCAGCACATGTAGGTAGAGCGTGCACAGCTACTGCAAGGAGGCTGACGTGCTGCAGGTGAGGGAGGGAAGACTTAGGAGGCTTAGGAAGGTTGTTTTAGCACTCAGGCTATGAAGTATCTCTGCATAGCCTTTGGTGGGTCTTCTTGCAGCCCTGAGCCCAGGTGAATACAATAGGACAGCGTTTGGGTTGTGCGCAACTTACTCTACTAGCACCCCTCTGCTTCCATCACTGCTCGCTCACATCTGTATGTTTAGAAAGCAGTTGCTCAGATGACTCACTTCTGCTTTTTACCAGTTAGATCATATGTGTAAGGAACGTTCTTATCTGAAATTAGCATTTATGGCTACCGTTTCTTTCCAAGTTATTTCTATTTACAGTCTGTGAATGTTTGATGCTACTGAAAAACCTTTTAAGTACAGCATCCTCTGCTGCTACCTCAAGGATTAAGGTAGCAGAGTAGAGAGTCAGAGTGGAGACGAACATGTCCGAGTTTACCGCATAGGTTCCCAAACCGGGGTATTTGTTTAATACTGTGGTAGCCAACTAAACTACTAACAATCCTTAAAGAAACTGCCACAAAACCAGGTGCGACCGCTTCAGGAGGTCACTGGCTTAGGATTCTCTCAAAATACATGTAGTAACATTTGAAAGACAAGCTGAAGTAAATTAAAAAGATGATTACAATTATGATTTGATGCTACTTACCTGCTGCAAAAGACAACCCACAAACATTCAGCTGGTGGTTTGTAACACTCATAACGACCCCAACATTTACTCGATAAAGAATAAAAAGAGTGGAAAAAATACTAAAGCTCTAAGTGTGTTTTGGGTGAGGCTACGCTGCACAACAATTTATGGCATTACTTTCCTTTTCCTACACCTGGAATTCGTGCCCAAAAATCTTCATTTTGAAGCTCTGTGGTCTTTAAGTGAGTGTGTTTGAATGGAGTCAGCAGAGACACTTCCTGAACCATCACCTGGCCTTGCCAGCTGTGCCTTTATGGATCCTGCTGCAGAATTTCAAGTCGTGTTGGCACGTGAACTTGGCTGCAAGTGAGGAACGAACCTGGATGGCTGCAAGAGGAGGGTGAGCTAACAGCTCTGGGACTACAATTTTTACAACTTTGCTTTGCATGTCTGTGGACTCCTTAGTATTCCTCACTTTAAAATACCTTTTGATGTCCAGTTATTGATTTTGCAGTATGCAGTAGCCAAAATGTGCTGTCATTTAACTACACAAGTAACTAGAATGTTTATTTCCATAGTGTCAGATGAGAGCACAGCTCCTTTTGCCAACTAGTATTTCTTAATTTCAATCTCAGCTTTTACAACAGTACAAAACAGAAAACAAACCACTCACGGTCAAATGATAACCCCAAATTAATTACTGTATATGATACTTCACATAATTTTTTGTTACTATATCTGATGAGAAAATTGATCGATTTTACCAAAGTAAGCTTGCTTTCAGCTCTCACTACATCATTATTTTTAAACAATTCCATATGAAAAAGCTTACATTGCTGGATGAAATCATTTTACCATTTTGTGCTGCTCTGGAGCAGTGAATGAATCAAAATACACATAAAAAAGTCAATTGTAAAATAACTCTAAATGCAAACATAATTTTTTTCACAGAAGAGACCAGGAATTTTAAAGCTATACCACAGAACAAAGCTGTTAAAAAACAAACAAACAAATCTGTCTGCTAGGTTTGGTGGATTGAAGGAACTGTTAGAAACTTTTATTTTTGATGTTGGCTGTATTACAGTTAATGTGTGTATGAACAGGCCACTGGCTCCTGTTGGTTTTAACTGTCAGTTATATTCACTTTAAGCCTAAATGTTTACAATAAAAAGGTAAAAGACGTTATTCATACTGTTTGTGAGCTTTAAAGTAGAAAAAAAGTATATGAGATGTTGGAAAATGAAGCATGAACCTTTGCGTATGCTGCTTTGAGCGATTTTGGTCAAGTCTGTACAACGGTGGATTTCATACATTTAGCAGATTCTCAGTCCACCTCAAAGGTAAGCCCAGTGAAAGTTCAGTGCTGTCAGGACAGACTGAAGTAAAAACCCATAAAAATCCTAATATCATAAGATGATGACATCATACAAGAAATCTAAGTTTTACATAACTAAAGTTAAGCGAGGAGATTCCTATAGATGTACCTCCTTTTAATTCTCCTATTTCTAGAAGCTTACTTTCTGTGTCTGTAACAGCTCCCCAAGTAAAATAGTGAGTAGGGACAAAACCCCTTCAATTAATCACTGAAGGGAAGCAAGCCTTACCGTATTTTTTACATTGGCTTATATAGCTGAGAAAACAGATAGGCTTTCAAACTTTACTAAGCCTCTATATTTAACACAGAAAAACAGGCAAATATTTATATTACGGTCAAACAACCTGCAGGATCTTAAAAAGAAAAGTTTAATGAAATGTAGGGAATTTTCATTATGGGTTGCCATGATTTTCAGCTTCTGCCATCAAGGAGTCTCAGGAATTGGTAGGCGGTTTATGACTTACAAAAAAGGTTTAAGAATGTAAAAATGTGGATATATCCATCACAGTAAAGAAAGATACTAAACAGTGGTACTTCATTGCTTAAAATACACCACTATTTATTAAAAACAGGAATGCAATACAGCTTGATGAGAAACAGCATACTCTGCAGAACAGGTATAAAACTACAATTTCTCCAAGCTTCAATATGAGCAAACTGTTTATATCTGAAAATATATTGTTTTAAAAACTGACTGAGCTAACAAGCAGACAAGCCTCTCTAAGGGTATACATTATAATGTTTGTATATTTGAAATATATACTCCTGATTAAAAACATAGAGCCAAATGGAAACATGAGTTTTCAAAAGGCTTAGAATATAATCTGGGGTGTTTTTTTATTATTAGGATTTAAAAACTATCATATGTACTTTTTGCTTCTAAATTATTTTATTTAGAAAGAGATGTCAAAATGAAGAGGAAAAATAATAATAAAAGAAGTATAAAGAAATATTTAGCACCTGTCAGACATTGTTATAATTCACACTGTCGAGCTAGGAATCACTGTACTGTGTAAAAGTGATGATTTGAAACCTTTTAGTAATCTCAACAAGTTTTAGTTAGTTTACAGTACTTGCTGGATCTGCTGTCCCTTAGAAGTGGTGAGAAGCACAACCAGCATTCAGGCTGACTTGCATCTGATTTGCCATCCAGCAGCCAAAACAGACATTATCTTAATTACTGTAATAAAACTGAAGACAGACCAGCCTACTTCCTTGCGTATCTGTGACACGACAATCACTATTTTCCTGGATCAAACCCTATGTATCTGCAGCTTTCTCCCACTGCAGCTTGTAATCCACAACTTCATTAGCTCTTGACACAGATTTATATGTGTTCCACCACTGTTTTGAGATAACATGTAACAGTAACAATTTAGTTACTGTACTGCTATGACATTTTATTTTCCTAGATTAATGAGGCAGCTTGCAGACATTTCTTGCATCAATAAAACAGCAAAATTTTAATGTCCCAAGAAGCTACATAATTTGAGGGACTATTATTTGCAGTATCCTCCATATGCACAACTCACTTTCCTCCTTGTGACTGTGTTATTGCTAGTCCACTGTACTGCTCTTAGGGAGAACATTCTTCCTTAGTGATTAACCCTTATGCGGCACTACTGCTGATAGTTTCCTCCTGCTGTTTGCATTAACTCTGTGGTTAATAAGAATTTCTTCATTCATACGAACAGGCAAAAACAAAATAAGGCATTAGCAATAGTCCTCCACAGAGTAAACTAAACTTCTTGGACAGAAATCTTAGTTCTAGAGACTTACAGGGAAAAAAGGGATATAGATTTGATGAACACTGGGCAGCACAGGAAAAGACAGGAACATAAGCACGATCCTTGTTATGCTGATGAAGGACTTGCCATATATTTTCTTTCTCAGTCTTCACTCCTGCTCTTAGGGAAGGGTGAGCTGGGACAGCATGGCCATATTTTTATTAATGTTCCGTGCATTCCATGCCTGCTTATTGTTTTCTGTCTTGTGTTTACAAGTCAAGCATGCTCCATATGTGTATTCAGGACTCAAGAGCCCAAAATAGGCCATATATCTCTCATAGTTACAATAATAAACTCTGGAAAACAAGGCTATCGTCCTGAACACTGCTACTGGACATCTGGAATTAGATACAAATTGCAAGACAGATTTATATGGCTATATAAACCACTGTTATTCTGTATGAAGTCTACCTAATATTTTGCTTTATTTCGAGTTACAATTCTGGCTACTGTTACTCTTAATGGTGAGCAAAAAACAGTCAAGCATTATCATGGCCACAATTTTCATGCCTAAATATCAAAGGTCAGGTTCATCTTTGGCTCAGCAAACAGAGATAGCTCAGTATTCAGATATGCTGCATTTTATCACTTCTCATTACATACAATAAGGGACAATACCCTATTCTCAGACCTCACACACTTTTTTTAAACTCATCAGGGAGAAAGGAGCTCTCACCTCCATTCCTAGCAATGGATGCAACAGAGTATAAGAAAAATGGGACTTCCAGTTGGAGGTCTCAAGTCACCCTCACTGATTCTCACTGTGTAACAGACAAGCGTATAAAAATGATCAAAACAAGGTTCACATGGGGCTACAAGTTATTAATATTTTCAACAAATGATCTTTTATGCGTATTACAGAGTTTGGAAAATGTGCTATTACATCCACAGCAAAACTTCAATTAAAAGAATCAATCTAGCATTTATTAGCCAGTACCAAAAATGATCATTTGAGAAGTAAGATCAATATAAAAATTAAATCTTTTTAAAGACCTTGACCATTAATGAAAAGGAAATCCCTCTCATACAATAAGAAATGTTTATAACATACGTTCAGAACAGATTCCCTCACTTCAATAACTTTTTATGATGTTAAAATTGACAATCTTCCAATTTATGTTTCTATGTTAGCAAGACTTTCCTTTATTTTATCTAACTCCATGATTCTGGACTTTTTTTCCCAAGTTTACCATGGGAATAAAAAAAGTATCTTAGTTTATGTCTGAAAATTTTATCATCTAGATTATATCAACCACAGATCTCATTTAATACTTAATGCTGAGATACATATATGATACAATTGGAGGCTATTCTCTAATAATCATTATTGTTGTGACATCTTGCCTAATATAGAGGTACATGCAGGGAGGTACTTGACTGAGATCTCCTTCCTGCCTATAAAATCGTTTTCCATGAAGTAACTGACCAAATAAACACTGGGTATCAATTCAGAGCTTGGTTTAGAAACATTTCACTAAAATCGGGAGTTTTATTGCAGGGAAGTCTAGATTGACAGCTCTTCCTATATCAGAGCTCCAGAAATGGCCTAACATGCTTTGTACCCACAGCACAGGATCTCTTAATTGTTTAAAACTTGAGTTAGAGTGTTTAACTTCTTGTCCTCTGGGGCTATCGCAGACTACAGTTGCAGTAAAGTTCGTAACAGCCTGGTGGTGTCTGAAAGCAAAGGAGGAGGATCATGCAGCGCTTGGCCATTTCTAGCTAATAAAGGATTTCATTGTTGCAGGGACTGTGGATGGTTTGAGAGCCCTGAGGTGGTCCCAATGTGTTAGCCACCCTGAGTTTACTGTCCTATCAGCTTTCCACTATGCCGCTCAGTGGCACAGCGTCCTAAGATCTGCACACAGCATAAAGAGCATTGTATAAAAATATTCTAATGCATTTAATATGGAATGACAACTTTTTATATGACAAATAACAGCCTGATATAACTATATCGGAAAAAAAAAATTGATTTTGTGCCCCCCATGATCACCATCGAGGAGCACAAAGAAGGTCCCAACCTGGAAACATTCTATATAGGAGGATATATCAAAAGAACAATTCAAAATTGCTCTTGAAACAATGGTGAAAGCCTGATATTATTTTGGCAAAACTTGTTTTCATGCTACAGTGTCAAAGCACTGGTAGTACTTACTAGACTTTTTTCCTTTCAGTAACAACTTCAAAAGTCTTATGATCAGAGTGGTTAGTTATTCTGATGTACAGAGGAGTATAATACAGCACGTTTGTTTGGTGCTTAAGCATGTTATCAACTGGGTTGGAGAATGAGAAATGCTGGATTCTGACTGAATAGGCTGCATTGCCTCCTACTACCATTTACCACGAATGAAAGAGACATCTGTGTTTCTCACAAAGAGAGGCTGCCTTTTGTGCTGCAGATCATGTATCACACAACATGTACTACCATACTGTGACATATTTAAGAATTCAGTAAATTTGAGCTCTGTTTCTGCCACCTTAATCTGTGTTTGGCAATTCTCTCTTCCATTTAAATCACCTTGAATACTAAGGACTTCTGCAACACGACAGAATTACACTCTGCATTCACTTCTCAAATGAGAGTGGACTCAGGTGATGAAAGATATTTAATTTAAACTGCCCTTCTAATCAGTTACACCAAAGCTTTTGATCTAAAAGTGAAAGACAACAGTTTTGAAATCTCCAAGTTCACTCCTGTCATTTCTTTTCATGTTCAAATGAACAACCCAACCTGGAAATCGAGAACAATCAGCACCTTTGGATAAAATCCAAAGCATTGCTGTTACATGCAGGTAGTAAGATTAGATATTTCTTGGTCTAACTTGGAAGAAAAACGCTCAACCCTCAAAAATTATTCTTCTGCTACAAAGGACAGATGTTCTTGAAGGAAGTAGTTGCACAATGCTTGGGGTGCAAAGATCTCTATTAGCTGGGTGAAGCACATGCTTGCTTCAGAAATTGCAAATATTATATTACTCACTCTTGTAGTTAGACCTATTATTCCACTAAGAGAAGGCTCTCTTTTTTTTTTCCAGTAAGCATTTGACTTCTGGCAGCGCTGTCCTGGAATGTAAAATGCCAAGTTGGCAGCTTTCAGAAGGGGAAATTTCAGTAAGTTAGGATGGTCTCTTGGGGCTCATATTTCCTGCAGTTCTTTTTCCATGTGTCTGTGTCCCTAGGTTACCAGCCACAGCTCTTACCTACAGCTTTGTTTCTTATTTTATGGTCTATTAATTCTAGTTTTTCAACCCTAGCATCATTTTATCCTTCAGGAATTCATTGTAAAATTCTGTCAGCCTTGTCTTTTCCTGAAATGTGTAACAGTCTATTGGTGGTAGGTTCTAGTATGTGCACCCCAAAGCTCTGAAATTTTGACTCTCACAGTGTGAGGCTGTCCTACGCTGTAGGTTATAGAAGTCCAGATTTGCTGGCAGACATATACCTTATGCTCACTCCCCACAACCCTGTTTAGGTTACAGTAACAAACATTTTGCATTAGAAAATTTCCTGACAAATCTAGTAATATCTAGTAATACTTTTCTCTTTAGAACACATATTCCCTTACTGACAGTGGTACTTTAAAGAATAGGAGCTGAATTAGGCTGCTCTAGAGACAAATCAATTAAGAGTTGATTTGAGCTGATAATAAAATACCTCTTGAAGTCCCTCGGATTAGACACTTAAAATTAGAGTGATAAAATCCTCTCTGTAATGATGAGAAAAGGAGATAAAGTTTGCAATTCTGATAAATTACTTACAAGAATCAAGACTCTGTGCAGGTAACTAATTACAGTTCAACGGTGAAAGGGTGAGCAGAGTGAATTTCCTGTACTGTTTCTTTACTGGTTATTACTGTGTGACTAAGAACAGTCCTGTTTAACAGTCCTCACCAGAATGCTCACTTCCATGAATACAGTGTTGGCACAGAGTTACAATGGCTGCTGCCTGATGAACATGTTAAGAGATGACAGACCAAGCGCACCTACCTTCCATTAACAGCAAAACATAGTTGACATATTCCATGCAACACTGCTGTGGCATTTTGTAGAAACGTTGCTATTTTGGGATTCTCATCAACAGGGCCTTGAACAGAGAGGAAACAGCAACACAACTTGTCTATCAATCCTATGTTCACCACGTAACTGGAAACAAGAGGAAAAATTGTATTAAAAATAGTCTTATCCAGTTTTAGTAACTTTGCAAAAGAAGTAATTTATGCTTCTCTACTATCAAACCATACAAAATGCAGGTTGTGATTACTTAAATACTCTTGCTGAAAGGGGTCAATAAAAAAATTCAAATTACAATAACTTCAGATCTGGCTCTCGTTAACTATCAGTAGTTTTTGTTAAGAGATCTGTCTGTTGTAGGATAATTTATGTTATACTGTACAAGAAAGATGAGTGTAAATGTTTATTTTACCATACTCCTAGAAGGACAATGGAATTTTGCCATAGTTAAATGATTTATAATAATCTTGATAGCTCTGCAACAGCACAATTTCTTTTTAGCATGAGGAGATAAACTTTGTAGAACACACTATTTAAGAAGACAATGATGTTACCCAGATAACATTTTATTGCAATACGTTTATCATAACAACTACTGCCCAGTTGTTGGGTTTTTTTCCTTTTAAAAAATATATGCAACAGTTAGAAGACTAATAGAACATGCAGGTAACAACCCTCTACCATCAGCATAGAAGGATCAGTATCAGAAAGCCTCCTCAAGACCTCAACCAACACTCAACCCAGGAAAAATGTAGTGACTTTTTTCTTCTTTTTTTAAACTGAAAACTCCTCGTTTTTATTATCAGAGTAGATCAGACAATCATTGCTGATCACCAGATCACTACTGCTGAAGTTTCTTCTTTGAATTTCTAATAGCTTAGAAACCTACGCCGAAAAATTTGATGTTCAACTTTGTACCAAGATCTCTCTGTCCACAACAGGTTCTCCCATACTTTGATCATTATCAACTCCACTTAAACTGTGCACATCGGTATCATCTAACTTCACATACCTTCCTTTTTCTACAACATTCAGCTTCTCAGACTTTACTCTGTCTCAACTGTCCATTCTGCTGACTTAGGTGAGATCAACTTCCTTTGTGGAGACAAATATCCCACTGCAATCACCTTCTTCTCTTTCCCCTCTAATTTTATTTGTATTTTCCTCCGCTCTTACCAAGTGGGAGAAACTTCTTGTCAAAAATCAGAAGAACTCCACCTGACTTAACAGACATGGGGAACTGATTGCTCTCAGAATCCATCAACTGATTCACTGTTTTTACACTGACAGTCTATACTAAACCATCCTGTTATTAGTATTACTCCATGCTACCAGATTTTCTGTCTGCTTGGTTGTTAAGTTGACTTGTTAGAGATTGCCTCTTAGAGCATAGGCTCCTTGAGATGGGAACGCCATTGGCTGTATGTTTCCATGTCAAGACCACTCTGACTTGACTAAGTATGGAACATTATTAAATAATATTGATTCTAAATAAATAATACTGATTAAACAATGCTTTTCATGGGAGCTGTACAATTATTTATTAATAATAACTATTCCCTCACATGTCTCACAGTCTGATTTTTGAAAAACCAGGGATTTTTAAGATTAAGGAAGAAAACCTTTCCACTTTTCAGACAGTGTTTTTGCTCAAAGACTCATCTCTCTTCAGGGCTAGAACCTAGACTTTCTGCCAAAGTTTACCCTGCTGACACAAAGCTTTTGGCAGCAATGAAAGTAATTAAGAATAAAAATACACCAGATATAAAGCAAGAAGTCTAATTGCAGAATGAAAGATTTTTAAAGCTGCCCAAGTATAGCAGTTAAAAACATTTAAAGATGCACAAAGTTTACTAATTGCACACTTGTTGCTCAGGTAAGTTTGTCTGTTCTATTCAGCAACATGAAAGGTTACCAGCATTAGGTTTCTTGCAGATTTTGATCTAAGCAATCCACCTGATCATACAGGTGGTAAGCAAGCTCTCCTGTAGTAGCAGAATAATTCCAGGAACAGAGCTGGGTGTTAGACACATCACAGTCACAGAGAAATGCTGAGTGCTAAAAATGTCTCTGTGAAACAGGAGGGAAGAGGAAGACCTAAATAAAATACAGCACAACCATTCTCGTCAATATTCTCTTCCTTTTTCCCTAGGAACATCTCTACAGTCTGACTGACACCTGCAAAACATGTTCATTGTCTCCCTTCCTTTACACCCACACCTGGATACAAAGTGGCTGCTCTTTTGGCAGAGAAGAAATGGATGAGAGTTTTAAGTCTACTGGGACTACTCTTTAATGGCATCCGGAGACAATGAGAAGACGCATGAAGCACTCCCTTTCTTGAAGAACTGAGCATACAGACAAGTGGAATGTCAAAGCTCTCTAATCTATTGCCTCCATCTCCCAGTCTTTTTACCCATGGTAGCATAGTTCAAATAATTTGGCTACCCTTTTGATACCCAGACAGTGTGTAGATAATTGTTGTTTATGCATCAGGTCTAGTAGCCCCAAATGGGGAAAAAAAAAAAAAAAAAAAAGATTTCAACTTTCCTGTTTCTTCCTCCATCTTCCTAAAGCTCTCATTTAATCAACTCCCCAAGGACATATGATACAATGACCTGGAGGTGAAAGATTCTCATTAATAATAGAATTTGTCTGTTTTTGACTAGTTTAAAACGCCCTCTCTCTTTTTTTCCTAATTGCGCTATTACCTTGTCATCATGCCTTTTATTCTCCATTTATAACCAGATCCCCTAAAGTGCCTCAGGTGAGGGACCTAGTTGGATTCTCATGTATCTTCTTATCTTAAGGGTATGCCTTTGCTTGGCCTAGTCAGTGTCAGATGTCTGTTCAGCACAAATATCAATAAGCAGACCTCCCACCCTCCCATTCATAAATGGGAAGAATACAACATCCTGAAATTTCACACTCTATCAAAACCTGTTTGGGGAGAAGGCAGGTTACATGAGAACAATAAAGTTTTAGAAGTCACTGGTATCTATGACAACTATTTGTTTTGCTTTCCTCTCCCAGCTGTCTTTTTTGTATCCATCAGCATCATACCAGACTTTGAAAAGTCTGAAGATGCTCACTGTGACACATTTTCAGTAGTATATAATCAGAACTTCCTTTCTTCAGA
>NW_009615389.1:0-345 GCF_000690535.1 Cariama cristata
GTCCGGACCTCCGCATCCGAAGGAAAGTCTGCGCCTTGCCCCTCGGCTCAGCCCTCCCGCCGTCCCATCCCACGGCATCAGGCCGGCGATGCTGTTCACCCAGAAGAAGCCAGCCAAGGGGAGCTGAAGGACCGTCCTGGAAACAGCAGCCAGAGCCGGTGCCAGCCCAGCAAACCTCTCTGCAGGGCTCTACAGGAGACGGGGAGTCATGCTGCCAGCTCTCCCTCCCTAACCCCAGGATGTGCTCCAGCAGAGTTGCGTAGCCAGGGAACAAGGTGCTTCGGCAGCTGATGCTCAGGGCTTAGCTCCCCCTTACCAGGCTGTGCCGAGGGGCAGGCCAGAGGA
>NW_009615389.1:373-4568 GCF_000690535.1 Cariama cristata
AAGCCACCCAAACAGGAGGCAGCGCTTGGACCACCACAGACACCTCTGTTGCGTTGCCTGCAAGGATATTGATAGGGTATAGGGGTATGGATCTCCTCCTTGCAAGCGTCTTGTGTCACAAACTGCTGCCTGAACGATTAAACAGCCATGGAGCAAGGGAGGACACGGGTGGGAGGCAGTGGGGAGGAAAGAGGCCTGGAAGCCAGTCACTTCCTTGGTAGAAGGGCTCAAGCAAAGGCCTCACAGGAGATCGAGCGAGAAGATGCTCCCGGCCACATAGCCAGGGGTCATGGAGTGAGGGAGAGGACCCACAGCTATGCACAAGCAGATGAAGAAGCTTTTCTGTCATGCTGAAACTAGAAGAGACCAGCAAACTCTCCAAGTCTCACCCAAGAGCAGGAACCGCTGCTGGAAGGAGCTGGTCCTGAAGCACTGCCACTCTCAATATAATCCTACGGGCAGAAGGAGAAGCAGCAGCTCTCCAGGCTTCTAAGCAGTGTCCAGGTACTGGCACGTGCACCCTGGGCCACTGGATCGCCGGACGCCTCACCCCACCTCAGCGGGAACGGCAGAACAGCCCACAGATGCCTGAAAGTGCAGGGCTGCAAATATACAAGCAGCAACTGCAAGAAACTGCTTGAGCCCAGGGGACATTCTTTGGAGTCTGGTTGCTGGGGAGCTCCCACATCCCTTGCTGGTCCTGCAGCAAGTCTGTGGCTTCCTGAGAGTGGGCGGGTGGCACTGGAGATCTGGAATCATCTCTATTCTGCTCCTCCTGCCTCATCCAGTGGGAAAGAAACACCTTCATCTCTATTCTGCTGCAGACGAATAGACAGTAACCTCTTTCTTCTTGAGGGGTGGGGGGAGAAATCTCCACTATGCATAGCGGGTATAGTAAAGACCCAGAGAATTTGTGCTTGTGGGGCTGAGGATTAGCAGCAGGTGGCATGGAGCACTTCGGCTGCCAGCGCAGAGCCTCATGCCAGCACTTTGCCAAAGAAAAGGAGAGCTTTCATTTCTGTGTCCCATCTCTGTCCGTTGGAGCACAAGGCCTGACAAGGTAAGAGAGCTCTTAGGAGGACGTCAGGGTCTTCACCGAGAGGACTCGCGGGTCCTGCCCGGACTCTGCCCTTCCCCGGCGACGGAGGACGCTGTCCCAGCAGCCACGCTGTCAAACACTGCTGATCAGGCAGTTTGCTCTTGTAGGCCCAGCCTGTGTCCCAAGAGACTCGAAGAAGGCTGAGCTACCAACTGCAACATGTCACTTTATAAAA
Source organism: Cariama cristata (assembly GCF_000690535.1). NCBI lineage: Eukaryota > Metazoa > Chordata > Aves > Cariamiformes > Cariamidae > Cariama > Cariama cristata. Next base: position 1,648 of record NW_009615389.1, read on the forward strand.
CGAGTACCATCTCTGGATATACTCTTCTTAACCAGACCCCAAATTTTAAATGGTCTCCAGCAGACTAACGTGTCTCACATTTGTGTCTTGTAAAAGGGCTGGGTTTGCAGTAAGGAACTCGGAATTATATGATGACAGAGCCTAAACCAGAGGTTTTCACGAAGCAAACTGGTATATTGGTCTGTTAGTCATCTAGTATGTCCCACTGAGGAAGTAATGGAGGCAGGGGAACCCACCCGTTTGGTGGGAGGGTACACGGAGGCTTTCAAAGCCTTTGAACAGGAGGTGAAGCTGCCATGAAGCAAAGCGTTGTGACTTTGAAAAATCAACAAGGCCGCAGCAGATGAAGAACAGGATTGACCCATTGCTTTGCTCTTCACAAAGTGCCAGCTGTTCATTGATCTCAGGAAAGACATGGACCTGTTGGAGCGGGTCCAGAGGAGGCCACAAAAATTATCTGAGGGCTGGAGCACCTCTCCAGCTCTCTCAGCCTGTCCTCAGAGGAGCTGTTCAGCCTGGAGAAGAGAAGGCTCTGGGGAAACCTTGTGGCAGCCTTCCAGTACCTAAAGGGGGCTTGTAAGAAAGATGGGGACAAACTTTTCTAGCGGGGCCTGTTGCAATAGGACAAGGGGTAATGGTTTTAAACTAAAAGCAGGTAGATTTAGTCTAGATATAAGGAAGAAATTTTTTACGATGAGGGTGGTGAAATACTGGAACAGGTTGCCCAGAGAGGTGGTAGATGCCACATGCCTGGAAACGTTCAAGGCCAGGTTGGACGGGGCTCTGAGCAACCTGGTCTGGTGGAAGATGTCCCTGCCCATGGCAGGGGGGTTGGACTAGATGGCCTTTAAAGGTCCCGTCCAACCCAGACTATTCTATGATTCTGTGATTATGGATGTGGTAAGCATGGTGAGGAGAGTTGGGTGACAAAGTTATTCAAGCACGATCAGGGGGACCCGGATCAAGAATGGATGTTGTGACAGCCAGAAGAGCCCGGTGTTGGTAAGCACACCGAGAGCTCTTTGTCATGTCCATAGGGAACGACACGAAACTTCACCCTGTCCCTGACTGAGTGTGCAGTTACTACATCAACCCCAGAGAGAGTCTCAGGCCACCGCCTGCATCTCAGTGGAAATCTCTACAGCGCAGGAGCAAACATGCTCTCAGGAGAAGTGTGGAGAGCTGTGGGTGTTGGGTACCTTTATCCTGGGGTCATACTCTTTGTTGCAGCTGTAGTAACAAAGCAGACTCCAAGCTTCGCTGCCTCTACCTACACGCCTCTCCCCTCTCAAGAAGTGTGACAACAGCTGGAAGCGAGTTTGACCCATCATAGATGCAGATGCACTAAAAGAGAGCACTGACTCCTTTGGCTGATCCAGCAAGCGACTGATCTTGTCTCCACAGACACCTGCGTGGTGGAGATACTAATGGAGCCCAGGGACAGAAATCGTCACTTCAGGGTATAATTCACGTGATGTCAGCAAAACAGACAAAAGGAGGCATTTCTCCTTCACAGGGTTCTTCTACAGGCAAGAGATCTGTGGACCACCTTGCCCCAGGATGTGGCTGATGCCAAGTGTCTCTCTCCTTTCTGGTGGACTCCAGGGGAGACTAGATAAGGTCACAGAAGAGGAATTGGTCAAAGGTTACTAAATATACAGAAACGACACCTGGCTCAGGAAGCCCCTGAAGTGCAGGTGGCTGGATGCTAGGGAAGTGTCATTTTAGAAAGTATTGCACAGGTTGTGCTCCCTGGACAATTGCTTTTGGCCAGGGCCACAGGCAGGATGCTAGTGCAAGCTGCATTGTAGATAGTTTTTGACGCCTGCTTTTGACACAAATCATCCTTCTCTTCCTTAATTGTGGAAAAGGCCCACAGCAAGCATCCTGCCTTTCACCTGAGATGGCTGTAAAACAAACCCTATTGTCCACCTCCAAGGGCCTTGGCTGCTACAGTCAGGAGAAACGTTAGGTAAAGGAGAAGGTGGGCACATTTGGCCTGACAAATCCTCTCGGACCCGGGCAGAGCAGCCAACAGAGTCAGGTCCACATGAGCACACGCTTGTGCAGAAGGACAAGCATCCTTCGTGGCTCCAGAGCAAGCACAGTGTTAAGAGACAGCTAACAGGCAGCAGCGAAGGAACAGCGGTAGCAAGACGTATTGCCTTCCATCATATGAGCCAGTCACAACAGGGCAAGTCTTAGAGCTACGATTTCTCGGTATCAGAAATGGCCACTGCCTGGGACCCTGGCCCACATCGGAGTCCCTTGGGAGGAGAGAACATGTTGGGCTTAGCTGTGGAGGAGCCATGGAGGGAGATCAAGCACAACGCAGTTCCTTTCCCCATAGACTGAGAAGATGGGGTCATACGGACAGCTGGTTTTGCCCAGGGCAGTTCTGTCCCTGAGGAGACTTTCACAACAAAAGCGAGATCGCACTGGGCTTTTGACTCAGCACCGAGGCTGGGGAGCACCAGAGGAGCACCAAAACCCCAATAACCCACGAAGGCAATGGGGAAGCAAAATGTCCCGCTTGTCCTCCTGAGGGACAAGATTCAAGGAGTACCTGAGCGAGGGAAACAGTCTTCTGAGGGAAGAACAAGGCAGGGCAGGGAAGAGAGCCAGGCTTACCCAGGAGAGACTAAAGGGAGGATGGAGAACAAACAGCCAAGCACTGCGAGAAACATCAGAGACTGCTCAGCGCACATCCATGACAGGAAGCCTGTGAGACAAAGGTGGCTCTCAGGGGTGACCAGGGGAGACAGCTCTCAGGACAGGCCAGGTCAGAGAAAGCCAGCGGCTGGTTTGTCTCAGTCTCAGCGCAGAAGGGACACCCCAAGCCCCGTGCTGCAGGAGCTGAGGTGGAAAAGAGCAAGAGCTGGAGCGGGCTGAGAAACAGGGAGCCACAAGTCACTGAGGCT
>NW_009615390.1:0-250 GCF_000690535.1 Cariama cristata
TAAGTGCGGGACGGCGTGTCCCTTCTTCCCGCCGCCCCTCCGGGACGGGACAGACCCGGCCCGGCCGCTCCGCCGACGCTGGAGCCCCCGCCTGCGGGGAGCGCATCGCTGTGCTGTGGGCTTGACAGAAAAGCCAAAGGGGCCGCTCTGCGATGTCGCTCAGGGTGGGGAGGATGTGACAGTGGCATCGGCGACACGGGAGGTAACGTGCACAGGGGTGGCAGGGAAAAAGGCCGGCGCTTGAAACCGG
>NW_009615390.1:325-2934 GCF_000690535.1 Cariama cristata
GAGGCTGCCGTGTGTGGGGGGTTTCTTTTTCTCCTCCTTTGCCCCCAAGCAAGAACTGTGGCAATAAGTGCACTTTCGTCCTTTGCAGTCACTGCCCAGGCAGCAGTCCTGCCAAATCCACCCGCTGTAATTCCAAGACCTTCGCTCCAAAACTGCCTGCCAATCCCAGCTCGCAGGCTGGGGAAACAGAACTGGGAAAACAACTGGGTTCGCGCTGGCCGTGCAGCCGGGTGTCATGTTCGTGTTGCCTTTTATGCGTCTTGTACGTGTCCAAGAAGTCCAACAGTCGGCAGCCTGGTTGGCTGGATTTGAAGGGAGCTGATAACTGAACTCAGCCAACTGGAACGAGGTGCCAGTGCTCCAGAATACAAATAATCCTGGGTGGGAATAAGAAAAGTATTGGGTAACATGTAAGCCAACACGAAGCATCACCATCGTTACTAGTATTGCTATATAGTAGTGAATTTCAACGAGATTGAACTTGTTTCTTGCTAACCTGTCCTTGGCATCAGGCCTTTGGGATCCACATACTGTTTTTCAGATGCATGTGACCTGCTACGGTTTCATTTTAAAATAAAATGTTGTCATTCTTCACACCCGATTATTAATGGCAATGTTAGCAAATTGTTCAATTTTTCAGGCATTTATAGCTTGATCTGATTTAATGACTTCTTTCAAAAAGCTTTAAGTACTTAATTTTGTTTTCTCTTCCTTTGGGGAAACCCCAAATATTTTGCTACTGGAAGTGAGCATGTTGTCGTTTACTTAATGTGTAAGTGCAGTAGCGTGATGTGCAGCAGGGTAATCTGTGAAGCTGCACTGCTTGATGCTCTTGCCTGAGCCTCTGCGCAGGTGTGTGTGGTACGGAGGGGAGGGCAAGGTCCCTCGGGGGGGGCTGTGCCAGCAGCTTTTGGAGCATGAGGTTGCATTGTCCTCCTCTCTCCTGAATGGCAAATGCCTTGGCAGAGATCCAGTTGTCCCATGTTGAGCAGGTTCACACTGATGCTGAGTGCTACCTAATGCAGAAGAAAAAGGGATATGGGGCAACACAAAGTATGACTTGGGTGTTTAAATCTGCAATAAATACTTCTCACTTCAGGAAATGGGTAATTGCAGGCAATGGGCAGGAAAAAAAAAAACAACAAACCAAAACAACAAAACAAATTACTTTTGAGCCTTGTTTCCTACTGGCTATTGCTCTCAGGTGCGTGGAGCAATATTGCGTTCAGGAGTGTCTGTACATTAAGGGGAGGCCTCTGCTGTTCTGCGGGGTGTTGCTAGCCCCAGGGGATTAAGAGCTGATTGTGTTCCTAATGACTGAATGCTTTGGGTGCAGGTAATGTTCTGCTGTAGTGGGTTCTCATGTTTCTTGTATTTCTTTCTCCTGGGAACTGCTAATGCTGTGTTTGGTTTTGGGCTAGTCAGTCACCATCAGATTTACATGTTTGCTATGTAATGGAAGATTATTTCTAACTGATGTGTAACTGTGCTCCCTGATGTTGATTTTTGTTTTGAAATCCAAACATCAAGTCGTTGATTCTAAAGCTAGTTCTGCAAAACAGTACCTGAGCTAACATTTTTACAGTTAATGCACTATCAGGCAAGTCAGACCTCAATAATACATTATGCAAACAGCTACAGCTGCACTCCCATTTGCTTAACAGAGAAGGTAAATAAATGCATTTGGTGATACTTCCAGTATTGGATACAAGAATTTGAACCAAGATGGAATTAATTGTCAAGGACTGAGAAAGAAAGAACATATATAAATCTCAGCCTGCTCTCAATTTGAAGTAATTTCTCCACTTGCACAGTATAGCAATCAGAAATCAGAGAAGTCAATTTCCAAAGCCAGTAGCCCTATGTGTGTTTTGATTTAAAAAAACTCAAGCTGATTTCTATACCTTTCCTATTACTGCAGTTTCGGCTGTGCCCCCTTCACATGCTCGAGCCACCCACCTTCCCCAATGCAGCTGCATGCCGCAGCCTCTGCAGCCTGATCTCTGTTAGGGATCGGGAAACTTCAGGCGTTACCAAACGTGAGCAAATCCAAGCTGCTGAGCATCCCTTCTGCTGGGATCCTGGGCTGCTTCTCAATCCACACTAAAGTGTGCAAAGAGATGCTCTGGCCAACAGCTCATGTATGTTCCATCTGCAGTAGGACTCAGAGTTTGGTAGCAATACCTGATTTGCTATATCAACGTTACTCTCGCACTAAATCCTAAACACGCTGTACCAGCTACTAAACAGAAAATTAACTCTATCCCAGCCCAAACCAGGACATTCCAATGTAGAGTAATCCCTGCTGGAAGGGCTAATCTCTCTGGGATGAGAAAGGGAATAAATAATCTGTCTAAGAGCATGTGCATTACTGCTGTGGCTAGGAACCCTGTTCCTCTGTAGCCTTCACTGAAGTGACTTGAGTGAGGTATTCTTGCTCCTGAGCTAAAGCCCAGATCGGTCCTAGGCTATTTATAAAACACAGAAAATGTTGGGGAAACATTTAACTACTTGACTTCCACCCACTGCTGTGAATTTCTGGTTCTGCTGGAGTAGGGGACCAAGAGCTTTTTTTTCCTCTTAGCTATGCCTGAGGTACCAGTGTTTGG
>NW_009615390.1:2954-5066 GCF_000690535.1 Cariama cristata
AAATCAGTAAATCCTTAAAAGGTGGAGCTGTCACTGAGTTACGAGGGTTCTCAATTTAGAAATACTGTTTTGTGCGTCTTTTACACTGAGCAGCAGGGCCGGGGCTTGGGCTCGGGCTGTGCAGGGTGCGGCTGTGCCCAGGTCCCCGGGTCCTGGCCAGGAGAGCCCCGGGTGGGCAGGAGGGCACGGGGATGGGCGTCTGTCAGTAGAGGGCAGCCGGGGTGAAAAAGTCAGCTCTGCTACTCTGTAACGGCACTAGGGGGAAAAAACCCAAACCAACCCAAAACCTCAATAAATGCCAGGAAAAGGACACTGCGAACCAGATTGCTTAAGGGATTGAGCCTGGTCAAAAGAAGAGCAAATAACCCTGCAGCAGCTGGTCTCCAGGACAGCAAATCTCTGAGGAGGCCACAGCTGAGGGTGAGTTCTTACTCCCTGAATGTCCCCGTGTGCATGTACCCCTGCAGAAAGTGGAGAGAGAGCTCCTTTCCCTTAGAGATCTGGTACAAGTTACAGAGGCTGATGCCTTCTGACAGTTTAGCTGCGCTCATAGCATGAGCACTTGTTATATCTGGATGGATGTTTAATTCTTCTGCTCAGAGTGTGGGTGCCTTCTTGGCATCACCATGGGCTGACACTTTGGGACTGTTTCAGGTGGATGTGGCTGGGGGCTGATGCCCGAATGAGACGCTTTGGTTAAGAGTTTGCCTGAGATCTGTACAGGGTGGCTAGAAATCCCTGGGTCCGTTTCAGCTTCTGGAAAAACTTGCGATGGACAGGCAAGTCTCCAAGGAGTAATTCTTTCTTGATCCAAAGAAGCACTCCTTTCAGTGACGGTCCAAGGAGAGCTTCTGGCTCCACTATGTCACCTTTCTTTTTTTATTCCTTTTTTTTTTTTTCCTGTCTAAATCTTCCTTCAGAACAACTGAAGAAATGCTGTCCCCTCCAGGAGCAATATGTGTTCTTCCGAACAGTGGGAATTCTCTCAGTGTAGGAGAAGCTTTGAATTATTTGCATCTTGTGGGGCTCAACAAGGTCAAAAGCCATTGAAAGTTTTCTTTGTGTAATACAAGTTCACTTGTGTATATATTAGACAGTCATTCCCTGACTGAACTCTGTTAATGGTCTTTGAGTGTGAAACCAAATTGTAATGCTAGGGAGTGTTACAGGTCAGCACAGAGTACACAGGCCTCTGCGCTGAGTAACTTTACGGCTGTCTGAAAACTCCAGTTAGGCACCAGCTGGGCTGGAGTGCTGGACATGTTGCTTGTATTCATTTATTTACGGTCAGATCACAAACGTGATTGCAAATGTTGGCAAGCGTGTGTACGTCTCTTGTCATGCTTAGTCTTTCTCCACTTGATCAGCAGCTCTTCTGTGTCTGATGAATGCAGCTTCTGTCCTTCCTTTCCCATCCTTCAATTAGGAGCCCTCTCTAACCTTGCATGCTCCTGTATCCATGATTCTGTCTCTCCAACTTGCAAGTGTTGTCCTGCCTGCTGTAGTATTTGTTGTCAGTGCGTGTGGTCTGCCAGTAAGTGCCAAGCAAGTACCTCTCTGGACCTTTACCTTGTGGCTCATCTGGTGTTTGAGATTTGATTTTGAGTCCCATAACCATCTTGCAAGGTCTTTTGCGGGCACCAGTTGCCATTCTGAGTTGGTCTTTGTGCAACTTTGGGACAGCTGAAGTCCTGATTTGTTGAAAATCTTTCCTGGACCCAGTATTCAACTGGATAGCGAGGAGTAAATAGTCAAGAATTCCCTGAAATGTGGCAAGGGAGTTCTTGAGATCGGGGCAGTTAAAGGAACAGCCCCTACAACCTTTCTGAAGTCCCCCAGCTCTTTGGTGGGTCTGACCTTACTTCAGTGCTTGGGTTTCTCCAAAGGTGTCTTTCCTGGCCTTCTTGGCTCTTAGCTCCCAGATTTCTTCTTCTGGAGAAGGTTCACCCGAAAGACCTGGTGCTGTAGAAGCCGGAGGATTTTTGTTACCGGAAAGTTTTTGTGTTCCCTCTGCTCTGAAACGAAGCAGGGGGAGTGAATGAGGCCGTTTCTGGGCTTAGGTGGCGCCAAACCCTCAGGAAAGCCCGGTCCTGGGCTCGGCGCCGCCCGGGG
>NW_009615391.1:0-238 GCF_000690535.1 Cariama cristata
CCTGTACCAGAGCAGCCCCGCACAGTAACCAGCTTCGGCATGCGACAGAGCGCAGGAAGGTGAGACAGACGCAGGAACAGAAACGAACCCTGAAAGGAAGAGAGGAGGCAAAAGAAAAAAAAGAAAAAAAAGAAGCAAGCGACTGCGAATTACTTCCAGAGAAAGTGGGTGGATGTGGTGCAGCAGCGACTTGGGATTTTAGGGGATGCACCCTGACATTTTGCTTCTCTCCGGTCCG
>NW_009615391.1:417-636 GCF_000690535.1 Cariama cristata
GACCTTGATTTTGAGACCTTTTAGTTGCGTCGCAGTTTTGGTGGGTTTTGTTTCCTTTGGCGAGGAGCGGAACGGAGGGGGCTGGCATCGGTGCTGAAAGTTGCGATCCCCGTTCCTTGGGCGGCAGCATGTGCACCAACATAGTCTACGAGTGGCTGAAGACCCTCCAGCTCCCCCAGTACGCCGAGTCCTTCGTCGATAACGGCTACGACGACCTGG
>NW_009615392.1:0-34486 GCF_000690535.1 Cariama cristata
AATAGAGAAAGCTGATCCCCACAAGAAGTTTGGACACTGGGCACCCATGAAAGCAGACTGTTACAAACAGATGCAGATGGAAGTGCAGGACAACAGCACTTCTGTTTTAAACTGATATTGCCTCATTAAAGCCACTTTGAACTAGCAGAGGGTCTGGTCCCCCATCACAGCCTGCACCTACAAAGGCATTTAATTCTGTAAGAATAATCTGGCAATGGAACCAGTGAAACGGTGAAATGCTTCATATTGCGTACATATTTAAACACTTCTGATCAGGAGCATAGTATTTATCTCCTCCTGGAAACAAGCTTAATTCCCAAGCAAACAGATGTATTTTCTGTATGTCGGTTTTACTGTCTAGCCCACATCATACCGCTGCAAGTCCTAGGAGTATGTCCCCTATGAACACTTACATGTGAGGATTTTTCACAAGGTTGTTGTAATCACCTCACCTACAGAGAAGCAAATGTCAAAGGTTTTGTTATGCTTAAAAACACCTATTTGGAAAAAATACAAATGGAGAATAGACTTTTCTTTTATCCCTTTCTCTCTTTATTATTCTCCCTCATGGTAATGCTAAAACAGAGCATTGCCTATGAATTATTTTCTAGATCCCTACCAGCAAAAATAAACAAAAGACATACATTTGCCTCACTAATTCTGTATGGTCAGATTTTCGAGAACTAAAGCAATCCTTTCAGGATTGTTATTCAGCCTTCAGATTTCAAAGATGCATGGCATATGGGCTTGCTATCCATCAACTCAGCCTGACTGAGAGCCTCAAACCTAACAAGACTGCACTTTAGAAACAGCACATGAGCATTTCCTTGTAGAGAGTACAGCAGAGTAGCAATAATTTGTGAAAAATGTAGATCTGCACAGTGCATGCTAGAAAACAATTTATGCGGTAGAAGTGTAGAGCAGTGATCTTGTTAGAATAAGGCCATTCTTATTCAGTGAAAGACTCAGACAGCTGTTGTATGGACAGAGCTTAATATTGCTTCATTTCCCATGCAAGCCGATTTTTCAAGCCCACAATGTCCCCACTCCACCGAGTTACATTTAAAACTACCTGGAGAGCTTTTTCACGCAGAGCTTGTGTTACTCATTCTACATATGGTGTGAAGTTCACAGATGAGAAATGTGAGTGCCTAAAATAAATACTACATGAAACCCGAGATGTGTGAGGGCCCTTGGGAGTTCAGCAAATGAAATGCCTATCAGTCTCTGACACAGCAGACGCTCCCTACAATTGGCAGCTTCATGCTTCATTATGCATGGATCAGATATATAGGTATGGCCCCAGGCAGACTCCTTGGTTTAATGGAGAAGTGCATGCCGGGGAAAGGCAAATGTCATTTGCCCATGAATTTGAAAGATGAGGGGAAAAGGGGAAGAGAGTTGATTAATCAAATGTATGAGGGGTTTATTTTGTACCATTTATCCCACAGTTTCCTCACTGAGAGTTATTTCCAGCATTATATGCATTGCACCTTTTATGTTTTATGGATTTGACAATGTTTAAAAATGCAATTATTCTTGTCCACCCAGCTGAACAGGTCCACAATAAATAACAAGCAGCCAGGTTTGTTACCTGCAAGAAAAAAAATAAAATAAAGACCTTTTTTTGCTGCCTTTTGTAATCATTGGACTATGCCCCATGTTTACAGCACAAGGTCAGCAGACAGACTTGCTGAAATTGTGCAGATTCTGTTAAACATCATTAAAACATATCATGCTGCCCTAATGAATAAAAACTATTCTACAGACTTAACCACTGCAGGATGTTAGTCATGGGTATTCCCTGTGCAGAAAAAAAAACCTAGTAACACATCAGTTTGCTTCACATACATGTAGTCCTAATTAAAAGAAACAGTGAAAATGGCAAATCCATCCTGATCCACAATTAAATGAGGTGGAAGGGAGGAGAGGGGAAAGAATAAAGGAGAAACTAATTACTGACAATCTCTTAAGAAAGAAAAAAAGCCTAAAATGTTTATGGGAAAGGAAACAGTATTTCGTCATTCCTAAGAAAAATATGACCTCGAGGTATGAACCGAGAAAAAGTGTTACTGAGTATTGGTGTTTCTTAATGAAAACCCTTCTTTCCTACTGTAGCATTTTCATTCTGAGATTTCAATCACGATACGTTCTGTCATTTAAGCTTTAAAATACCATTGTAAAGCTTTTTTCTACCATACCAGTAAATATCATGGCAGATTTTCTTTGGAGTCTTCTATATACACACAAATATACACGCATACATTTGTATACATACATATCTATCTATCTATCTATCTGTGTGTGTGTGCATCTTTTTCACTACGAACATTCCACAGAAGGATGGCATGAAATTGTTTGAAGCCTAAAACAGGGATGAAAATAAAGCAAACCAAGTCTATAAAACTGAGAGACTTAAGAAGATAAGCCTTCAGCAGCTGTAAAAAACAGAGTGACAGAGAAAGAGAAAGAAAAAGAATGCCACTAATGTCTCTCAATGCTCTTTCCGTGTGTTCAGACAAGTTATGGCTAGGAATGTAAAACTTGATTTTAAAGAAAGTGCATCTGGTGGAGATTAAAAAGGATAAAGAGGAGAAAATCAGTTTGATGTACACTTCAAAATGCTGCTTATAATATAGTTTGTTCTATTACTTGAAAAGAGGGTATCACTGTTCTTTTATGTCTCGTTTTTAATCCTATGCTTTTAAAGTATCTTTTATTTGCTCTTATTTGAGGTGAATTGCCTCACTTCAAATCTTGAATCTAGTTTGAGGCTTTTGACTTTAGAGTAGCCTCTTTTGAATATTCTTCTGAAGTTATATTTTATCCTCCATTTTACCAGTTCTCAGGTTTTACTGGGTAGTTGTGAATATGTGATCTTCTGCAGTGAGAATCACCTGCAGGCTCAGGAACACACGTTTCACACTAAAGCTGCCAATGTGTGGTGTCAGGGTCAGGAGAGAGGTATTTTCTCAAGTTTGCTGAATTGTAAACATGAGTATAGTCACACTGAATCACGTAAACATAAATCCCACTTTATTTTATTTTTATATCCCACACCACTACTCTGTCATTAGCTACTGCTGAAAAAAACCTACTCCAATTTTCATCAGTTTTGGAGCTTGTCAGAATTTAGAAAGTGAACTTCACCATCTAATTAGGAACCTATAAATCCCGCTGAAATCAATTAGAATATTTATCTGTTGATAAACTACTTAGCCTTTTATTAACAAGAAGATAGAAAGAATGAAAAGATTGAACTTCTGCTAACATACCAGTGAATGAAGATCATGAAACTAAACTCAAGGGACAAGAAACCATGAGCAAAACATGACAGTCCTAATGGGATGCACAAAATACTTGCGACAAAAGCTGAAACTCTGTTGAACTCAAGTGGACCTTGAGTATGCTACAATTTTTCATAAAAATTACAAGGAAATTAAGAGTTTTCTTTTCAGGACTTTGTGTCCAACTATTGTGGAAGGTCTTTGTGACAGTTCCAGTATTTTTTATTCTGTGTTTTAACATCATTTTGCTTGGTGAGATATTGACTGATGACCTGTACCTGTAGTTCAGAGATAGAGATGGTAAAACGTTAAGAGAAACCGTGAAGTCATTGAGGCATGATCATCTGAGACTTGGTACTTCTCATCACATTCATTTGTAAGCTCAGAATTCAAGATATACACATGTATTGGATATGATTCTCATTCACATTCAAGCAGAGTGGTGCTTGTCTTTCAAGTAGACATAAATTGAATTGAATTCAACATAAAACCACTTTACACTGCCAAAAAGATATAAAATGGCCTCAGTGAAAAGAAAATTCAGGCTCTTAGAAAAAGCCAAATTTTTTATTTTATTTTAATTGAAAAAAACCATTAAGTACCTGTAGTCACTCAAACTCCTTCCGCAGGTTTCAACTCACAGGCATATATATTAATAGCATAGAAATCTCACTAATCAAGGGAAAAAGCACAGATATTTCCGGGCTATATGAGGTACCCAATTCAGCTCAATCAGCTCCATCAGACAGTTAGTTAACAGCCAAGTGCAGGATAAATGATATGGACCTGGTGACATGACCACCAAGAAATTTGTGTGCAGAAAAAATACTTCAGATTTCATAGAGTTTAGAATTCTTGCTGGGAGAATAAAATGACCACTTAACATTTAATCTATTTTTTAAACAGTAATATTTTTCCCAAATGGAAATCTATTGTTCCTGTTTTCTGGATGCAGTCTTGTCTTTCATAACAGGGAGATCAACTGTAATGCTTTGTTTAAGTGGACACAACTACAACAGGGCACAGTTGTCCATGCCATATACAACACAGCAGTTTTACACATTTTAATGCAGATGACATTAAGACAATGAGAATTGATTTGTGGAACAGTGCAAGATCTTTGTAACAACTAGGCTGCCACAACTAGTTCTCCTCTTTGCATCTCTTAATGATGCAAACTAATTGGACTTCTCCCTCTAGTACACGAAACCTGGCCACATCTCCATTGTAGGTACCTGCAAGAGTCAGCCACATATATGAAAAGACTGTGTCCTGCAAATAAAGTGCTCTTAGTCCTTACTGAATCTTTAAGAAAAACCCAAATTTGGTAAAAAATGCAGACTCCCAGCTTGATAAACTTTAACCACGACTCTGGCAGAAAAAATTTGAATAGATTGCCCCATCTTGCAGAGAAATCTGGGGCTTGTCCCTGCTTTATGTTCTTTCTGCAAGCAATATCTCTACTATTATCTTCCTCTATCACCCTCAGAGATCTTTTTCTTTCTTTTTTTTTTCTGACTCATACTTTTTTCCCTGAGGTTTAGAGCTCTGGTTGTTCAGACTGATGCATGTGACTGGAGTTGGGAACTGAAATGAAGGACGGTTACATGCTAACGAGAGCACTCCTCTCACTCCGTGCTTCACACACACCAGGAGGAAGTGATTAACGGAGTGACTGGAAGGGAGGTTTGGGTGGATGGGGGAAACCATCTTGTGCAGCTGTCAGGATCCAGGGAGAGCAGCAGGAAAACATCCCCTATATTTACATCTCCCTGTTCTGCCTCAAACATTTACTGTGTACCCCTTGCCCCAGTTCACTATTAGCCCTATTCACTATTTTCACTCTCTCCTAACCTCACTTCTCCTTCTAATACCTGCTTTTCTTCTATCCCTCTCATAACTTTTAACCTTTGTTGCTGCTCCCCATTGTGCAAATACACATGGTGAGGTGTTGGAAGGCTTTCAGGCTTTCTTTTGTTCATGAGCCAACAGCAAGCACTAACCAGGGGAAGTCCAGAACTCTTATGTTGTGAATGCTCTTGTTTTAGGACACAATATAAATTATTCTGCTTGGGCAATTGCCTTAGCTGCCCCAGTACCACTTAAGGAGAAGAGGAGTAGAAGGGGAAATGGGATCAGCCCAGGAGACCATGCATGTGGGGGAATACTCAGGCAGGATATCATGATACTGAAGATACTTTCAGCTCAAAGACCAGCTGTTTTCCTTGGTCAAAACTGTGACTGGAACCACTAAAACCTGCCAACCATTATGAAGGAAAAGGTAACGCCCTTTTTTAATCTTCTTCATACACAGTTTGGGAAGCACAACTCATCTTTTCATTTAGCCGTCATCATCAATCATGCTGCCCCTGTCCTGTCCCCTATCCTGTCCTGTTCCCTTTGCTCTGAGCCCTGCTCAACAACATTGTTAGCTCAACAACATGCATAAACTCATACTCTGCTGCTCCATGACTGGGGACCCCAACTCCACAGTTCCTGATTAACAGATTGCACCATCTCTTCATAATTGAATGAGAAGCAGTTAAAATTAAGTTATTAATTTTCCTAATAAGTAGAGTGAACTTGTTTGAGGGGCTCTAACAGCTGGATTTCCATTTAATGTTGTCTTATATGACACAAACTTTCCTCAAACTGGAAAAATACTTATTTCCATCCCTTGGTGTCAATAACCTGAGTCATTCTCTGAAATAACTAGTTTCACAGTGCGACTAATACTTGTACTGGGCATCTTCATGCAGGACATGTAGAACAGTGGTCACAGAACTTCTGCTAAGGAAACTGGTCTTCACAGAGAGGACCTTACCCTCTAACCTCTTGAGCCAGGCAGAATTTTAAGGAATACCATTAGAGGTGGCGTGTTATAGTCCTTTTGCAGGTTGACAACCCTGCAAACTCAAGAGACTTGGCAAAATTCCCTCAGGAACTGCAATAATCTTTGTTAGCGTTAACTTCTGTCTTCCTTGAACAGCTCCAGAGGAAATGTTCTCAATGTTCAACATTCTAAGATAAATATTGTTTCTACCAAGCAATATAAACAAAAGCCACTGTTTTACAGAGATCTACATTCCAAGGATATAAAGATACGTATATTTGACATATATATGATATTATATCTGTGCTTTTTCATTCACTGTAAAAGAGGCAGAAGCCATCCTTATAATACTATGCAAAAAGTCCTTTCACAGGTTTCATGATTCTTTTCAGATTACGTATCAAAATATTTTTGCTGTTAGTTTCAACCTTGTTCTAGTCTCATTGACATATGATCTCAAACCAGCACAATTTGGCATGTTTTGAACAAAGTGCCATTCAGTTAGACTGTGAGTGTGGGGTGAGATTGGTGAGATTAAAAGAGAATGGAAAAAATTATACCCTTTGTAATGAGGTGTTGTTTCTCTGTACAAATGACAAGGGTCTACCGTGGCAGCTGACATCGGCAGAGATGTCAAATCTCTCTGCTGAGCAAAACTCAGTACAGAATACAACTTGCACTTCTCATTTACTAGCCTTGTTAAACCTCTCATCAGTGACACATACACTTTCAGTAATAAGGCAACTTCTGCAGCAAAAAGTTAAATCTCTGCCTCTAGAATGTAGTAAAATACTTTTCTTTTTGCCTAGTATCAACATGAATATTATAGATTTAATTTACATAGCTGCTGTGAGACACGTGTGGGGAAATCTGCTTCCAGGTCGTTAGAAACAACTTTTGTCTTTTCCCAGGATATGACATTATGGTAACTGGAGCTACACTGTGTGTAACATTAGAAATGGGTGATTAAGCATTAACTCATTAGAACTCCAGAAGGACGTTGCTTTTTGGGGCAGTTTGGAGGCTGCTGCTCATGGAATTATTTTGGAGTTCCTTACTACAAGATGCCACTGCCGTAGTAAAATCCACTGTGGTTTTCCTCTTTGTTAACATATCTATTGATACTTTATTAATGTATAAGAAGCATGAATGAATGGGTTGATGGAAAAGAGATAAATAAATGTTGTTTATTTACATTCTGACCTTGCATACATTTTTCATCTCTGCATGTGTAAAAGATTAATTCCCTCATCACTGCCTCTGTATAACAGAAGGTTATCCATGAAAACAGCTAGCCCAGTCAGGTAATTTGAGAACCTAATGGACTCCCCTTGAGAAGGGATTTGCCAAAGCCTTCCCTGTAGGCGAGGGTTTTTTCTCACAGCACGCAGGATAAGATAGGTTAATATTTCCTGTACTCTGAATCCCCTCAGAGTCTGGGGTGGTGGTGGAGGTGATCTGTTTTTCTGCAGAAACCATCTGCAGAGACCTCCTGACACCATATTAGTGCTGGCACATCCTGACCATGCTAAAAAGCCAAGCAAATGCTATTATAGCACAGAGGAATAGGTAAGACATAGGAAGGAAGTCCTTTCTGTCTATAATTTTCAAGCCCACTCAGGTCCTTCAAGGTGTTTTTCCTGTCTTATAGCTAGTAACAATACTGGTTACTAATAACTAAAAGACAAATAAACAAAAGATACATAAAAAACCCCATACCTATAATAGAACAAATACGTGCAGCTGGTATAAAGGAGTATTTGTAGGACAGAGTTGCTCTGCATCACTATTGAATTTGCCACCAAATCCTTTCAGTTACTCACTGAGCAAGGACAAATCTGCCAGTCTGGGTTAACCCTGTACTACATTAGGGGTCCTTCCTCATCTAAACACTGCCTTGGAACCAATATCAAAGATATTTGCATTGTGTTTTTTGCTTTTTGAGTAGAGATGCAATTGGTAAGCAAAGATGTGGTGGGAATGTATCAAATCACTTAGCTGGAAACAAAGCAGAGAGCAATACCAGTCAATGAGTATGTCCCCATCTTTAAATTGATAGGTTGTTCACCGCATGGTGATGGTGAGCTCCTTGTAATCCAGGACCTTTCTCTTTCCCATCTCTTCTGACCATAGGCTGTCTGAAAAATCAAGTCCCTTAGACAGAGCTGTGATGTCTCTGGTCCTCCCCTAATGTCCCCAGTCTCTGCCTTTGACTCTATGAATTCTCTACACTCATTTCTTTCTTTTTCTTTCAAATATCTTCCTAATTAATACCTTATCTTTCCCTTGCCAGATCTTCTATGCTCCACCTTATGGGTTCACTCTAAAACAACTGCTACCCCAGAGACTTATATATTTGTCCAATGCACTTCTCCCTTGCTTCAAATCCCTTGCAACCCACCTTCCTGCTCCAGTCACATCATCCTCAAGTCCACCAAGATGCCCATCGGTACCTACAGACCTTTCAGAGCCTTTCTTAGCCCATAGGTTTAACTGTCCTTCATTCCTATAGCCTAATGAGACTTGCTACCAGATACCCTGAAGGAACACACATAACAAAGCCCATTTCACTCAGCCAGGATGCTGCTTTCTCAGGAGTGCCACCTGCAAAAGCTGAGTTCTGGCAGAATTGATGAACTTGTGCAAACACAACCTTTTTAGGAATTAATCTTACATCTAAATATCAACAGATAACAGAACAGTTAGAGTGTAAAAGAGCACAAAATCAGGGAAATGAAGCTGGGAATGCTGGCACGGGTAGCTCTGTCTGTTTGCATCCCCCAGCATGCAAAGGAATGTTGTGCAGGAGGGAGGAGGGAGGGCAGGAAGGCAGGCTCATCCGCAGATCCTGCTGCCCAGTGGAGTGCCTCTGCTGAGGCTGGACCTGTGCTGGAGACCACGTCAAAAAACTTGCAGGAACAAGGCCTGGAAGTTCCTGAACCATAGGAAGGTCTTGTACAAAACACTCCAGGGCTCAGACTCACAGAAGCATTTACAGTAAGCCCAAAGACAGACGGGTTACTGTAGACCAGCTGATGTGCACTAGCTCGTTCTCCCAGAGCATTAGGCCCTTAATGAGCCTAAGCGCTCAGTTTGGGTACTGCTCTTAGGTAAGAACTATTGCCAGACCTTTTATTAAAAGAATTACTGTTTCAGCACTGGAAACTCTGGTAGTTTTATTATATTCTGGTTGCAGTTAATATATTTTCTTCAAGGCTGGATGAAGGCAAGAAAGAATAATTGTGAATATTTGAACCAGATTCACCAGTACTCTTCATCTACATTGTGCTAGTCTGAAGCTATAAAGCAGTTATTGATCAGCCACAGCACAACAAACAGCACAGATTTACTATTTCCTTGCATCACTGGAGTGGCACAAAGCAGCCAGGACCTGCCACAGAATCTCACTTTTTTGTCATGTTAGCATTTCATTTCAGCTACATCAGGTCTGAATATTTCACTATTGACAGAACTGCAAAATTTCAAAACTGATTTGAAGACATTTATACAACACATAGATGTCTGAGGTGCTCAGCTTTGAAATTCAAATCACAAATAACAGTGTTAACGACTTTTCAAATATCCTCATTTGTGTACAATTCTGAGATACACTTCACTTTAATGAAATTCTAAATTGCAAGAATGCTCTACAAAAGTGAAAGACAAAAATAACAGTAGTCTATATCCGTAAGTATTATTCAAACAGCTCTAATTTCTGTATAGCTCATACTGCGGTATTCAGGCTTTATGGGCTTCCAGAGAGATCTTCAGCTAGAATTATTGTTGATCTTTACAGTACCTCTCCTGACACTGAAATTGATGTGTACTCATATTTAATTTTAATGGCATTGAAGATGATACCTACGTTGCTGTAATAAGTATTGTCTTCAGTACTCACAGAGCTTAAGGTTGGATCAGAGCTCCCATTTAAGTATTAGTGCTAATGCTGCTAATACTGGTCCTATTAAACTGCACATAAACTTCTTTAGACACTTAAAAGATAACACATCTCTTCAGTAATAGGGTTCAGTATTCATTTGGACTGTTATGTCCAGGAGGACAGTAATATCTAGGTTGCTCATGGAAAGTAATATGTTTACCCTTACTTTCTCCTGCTTTCTAGGAAAATATTGTAAATTATTATTCCGTATAAAAGAGAAGCTTTCAGGAAATGGGATTGCTAGAGCTGAAACTTACAGTTCTAGGTAGCTGCAGACACTTGCCTGCCAGTTAGCTAAACCTGTTTTAGACCCTATCAAGCTTTCTGAAATGAGGTTGATAACGTTATAGCATCTTATAAACAGAAAGTATAGATTCATACTAGATTTTATTACACTAATGACATCTGTAGATGGGAGACAACAATTCTGTAATGCTTCTACTGCAACCTTCATTCATTTATGGATTGCATATACTTTCAAGGACAACTATTTTCAGAGCTTGAAGAAGAAGAATACGCAGTGAAAACATACTACAGCAAGTTTTTTTGAAAGAAGAAACAGTTCACCCACCCTAACATTTCTTCAGAAAAGGACTGCATTACTAATACCCACAGGAACTTTGTGAAAGCCTCTGTCTGACACAGAGGTGTGATCTACCTCATTGCTTTCCACTAAGTGTCTAAATGGCAATTTCTTGTTTGGCTCCAAAACAGTGGTTTCAAACTCCCCCCTCCCTTTGAGTGCAGACCTCACTGGGAACCCGGACCTCTGCATGACGGGGATGCAAGAACCAAATCCGTCAGAGTGCAGTGCCATGGCTGCCAGCCTGTGGGACCTCTGCAGGAGCCTGCAGCATGGCCCTGCTCATCAGCCATGTCTTGGTCTGCCACTGCCTTGACTTTGGATCCAGCAGTTCTACTTTATGATATTCAAGTACTAGCCGAATTAAACGACACTTTGCAGTTTTCCTGGACCCATCTTGAGAAGAATGTGAACAAATGACTGAGTTATTGGGCTGGAAAGGCCATCTCTAGTTTCCTTTCCTTTTTATCTCCTCTGTTTTGTGCCATTTCAAGTGTGTAAGAAAATTGGCTGAATTGGGTATGGCCTCAGTAGTCCCACCAAAACTGCCAAATGAAGAACAAAACAGCAGACAGCTATGCTGGCTGCATGGACCATAGAGAAGCCAGTATCACGGATGGTTCAGACTGTATTGACTGAAGTCCTGAATCTTTTGTGACTACATATAGGAGTGCAAAGTGCAAGTGAATCCTTTCACCCTTACTGGGCCTGCTTTGGTTGTCTTCTTAAATTGGCAGATTTCTGAAAGATCCAAATTATGACCCCTTCTTATTTGTTTCAAAAGAATAATGAAGAGAAAGTGGCTCTGAAAAACGTGATGGCATTATAGTAACAAAATAAGGTCACAAGACTGTTTAGCATTTTTGTTCCCGATTGAGAAAATGTCAGCTGCACTAATGTCTGAAACTGCAGGTGATCAGGAAATTTAAAGGCATCTGCAGCAGCAGACTGAGGTTTCTGACCAGATTATTTTCTGAATGTTTTGCAATGCAGTTAAAAATTCCCTGTATCTGTTACCCCACATTCAATTATTAGAAACCAGTGATAACACTGAAATGCAAAAGATCGTATTCAAAGAGCCTCATTACCTGTCAGCAGTGCCGTGTGGATCCTTAGGAGGATGTAAGGGAATTGTAAATGCATGTCACACCAGGAATACCGAGATGACTGCCATCCTCTGCCTATGGGAAAGTATTTGAACATCATGTGTCAGCACCTTCGGTACCTTTTAAGGATACTGAACAAAACTGAGCAAACTGCTAGTCTGGGCATTTCTAATTAGACGTGCAGCACAGAAATATTCCACATGAGAAAGGGCATCTGAAGCCGACTCATAGCAACCTGCCCATTATTTAGTAAAACTGTTCAGTACAGTTAGCTGTGCAATACAGTTATATAACTTCTTAAAATAATTTGGTTGCAGCGTCTCAGACCTTCACCAAAGATGCTGGAGTATAGCAGGGACTAAACAATTAAGGATTTAAATCAGAGAAGAGCTCGATATCTAAGATAGAAAGGAGATGTATGAAAATCCTAGTGTGAGGTACAGCCATCTAAACTCTGAGAAGTCTGAACTTCAAAATCAATTCTGCTTTTCTCTTTTACTTTGAATTCTGCTGAATACCTAGAGGTACACATTTGCAGATGCTCAGAATTTGCTTTGTTCTGGAAGGGATGATCAGAAGGCATTTGTCCATTCCTTAAGCTAGCTAGCTTGGAACAGAAACTACATATTCCTCCCTCTACGTCCTTGAAGGGGCTTACATAGGAAAAAAACAACCTCTAAGAGCCTGATATAATAGCAAAACAAGTCAGGGAACTTAAGTGGAAAAGGAAAGATGGTCATGAAATCCAGTTATCACTCCCAAAAATAGATACGTTTTTGTAAATTTTACATATATATATTTTTCCTCATTGTTTTTAAATATTAAAATCCAAAATAACTCTGGGATCAGAAATCAGAAAATGTACTTCTCTCAAGCCTATATGATACACTAAGTGGTAACTACAGTTACAGTGATATCTCAGCACGCTTACATGCATTCCCGTCCGGATTTTGTTTGTTTATTTCTTCCTCTGTGCCTTAATAACTACAAAGTAAGCATTAAGAATGACATATTTCTCCCCTACTCCCATAAAACGGCTTGCAAAATGACCTTTTGAAACTACTGTTTTACAGGTTACTTTATTCCAGGTTAATGCTGTTAGATGGTTCATCATCTGGTACAACAAATTAAGTGACGTCCCATCACCAGAACATGGAAACACTTGTTTTAGGAGGGCTTAGGTGGAATGACTGCTCTTACACCCTATCCTGCTTTCACCAGCCGTAATTGCAGAGATCAGCAAAATGACCCAGAATGAAAAGTAATTTACCCTGCAGCCCTCAGTCTGGTGCCCAGACACTATAGGGAGTTGACGATCCTCCCACAGCTGTAGCTGTTCCTAACCTGCTAGCTGCCAATGGCTACATGTCATCTACAACAAAGCTAGACATCTCGCTACTCAGAAAGTCACTTTCTGTCTCTTTCAGAGGCACATAAATAATCCCATAACCCCATCTCTAGGAGGCAGACAACTGCAATGTGGTTTTTTTGGTGCAAACATGAGTCTACAAATCAAAATTTTGACATACCTCCAAGGTGTCCCCTGCACTACAGGGGTGTCACTGTGCTACAGACCTTGCCCTTCTTTGGTCAGAAATGAGATATTTTCCAAATATTATCACTGAGATAAATAACTTAGAAATTTTATTGCATTGTTATTTTAGAGCAAAAAGTGGGGTAAGGCACTATTTGCATAACCATGTTATTTCTAGGAAGGATACTTTCATGCCTAAGTAAATACCATTCTGAAAATGCATTAGACAGGCAACAAGCAATTTGTAGCTGCCAATTTCTCCTAAGTTATCAGTTTGAGGCACTAAAATTGCTTTGGACTAGTTTGTTTTGCAAAAAAAAAAATAAGGATTTCTTTTGTTTAACATGCAGCAGGCACATAAAATAATCTGTCTTTAAAAAGACATATCTTTCTCAAGTTTCAATTTTACTGCACTTCCATTCAAGCTGGAAGAAATCTGAAGCAAATAGTTATAAAAGATCCTTCCTGTGGGAGTAAACTATATTTACACCCTCTATCAAGCCTTTTTACTGTGCCAGAAGACTCTGGTATAATCAGAATCAGGTGCTCTTTTTGCCTGCTGGTTTTGTGCTTGCTTTACCATGCAAGTCTCTTTTGCTTTTGTGAAATGCCTGAAGATCTCTTAGCTAACAGGCCTGATTCTTTGGTGCTCTCTCTTTTCCTGCTAAAAAAAACTACCATTCTAAATTCTTAATTTACTTATTGTTTAAGCCAGAGGTTGCCTTCCTAGGGCCCAGTGAGATGCAGTGAGAGAATGAAAGAGGCGTCTTAAGAGGAGGGATAAACTGCTGTCTGAGGGTGTCTGTCTTTCTTTGTAATTTAGAGCAGAAATCTATTAAAATTTATACCAGACACTTAAATTTTGGATGGCTGAAATTTGGTAAGACGTGCCCCACTTGTGGAGTTTCTCTACAATTATTTAGCAATTATAAAAAGAATGAAAATTAACATAAATTCTCACCTATCGTAAGGACCCTAAATATTGTACTCCTGAAACTGTCCTAGGTATCCTCAGAAAAACCAAGCCAAATTATGGGAATCTCTCACAGGTCATGCAGTTCTCTCTGCACCATCTTTGGATCTCTGTGGCCATGTGGTAGGCTTAACCAAATATCAGAACTCAGGTTTTCTTGCATTCAAGCTGCTCTTATTTACAAGAGAAAAGAACAGGGATTTAAAATTAAGCAAAGAAAATTCCTCTTTCAGTTAAAGAACAGCAAGAGTGCACATATGCCTGTGGAAACATCTGAGACTGGAGAAGAGACCATAAGACTGGCCAGGGAAGGGGCCAGGCTGTGATTTCAAATCACTGGAGCACAGGGAACCATTTAGAAAAGACGAATTCTTTTCCTGTCCTTAAATTAAATACTTTGCAAGAATGCAAGGGGAAAAAAAGACCTTGTAAGTAATGCAAATGTTGTAACTAACTTAAAATGCAGTGAAAAAATTAGTCCCTTTGTGGCCCAGAACCAAAATTTTGAAAGAAAAAGCAAGTGGGTTTTGCACTATGACCAATTGATTAATAAATCTCAGTCCTGGAAGGCAAAGGTGAGGGAATGAGATCACGAACTACTGATCTGCTACAAAGATAGTCCCAGAAATTAGCCTTTTCTTCCCACTTGTGACAAGAGAACGCCAGGTAAAGCACTGTCCCTGATTACAACGACGGGCTGAATGAAAAATGGAAGTGAAACTGGATTTCATTTTCTTCCTCAGCCTTCTCCAGAATCTGCTTGGGGAAATGCATGAGACTGCCTATCTGCCTGTGTGTGAAAACTGGCAGGGTAAACAGGCTAATCAGCTCCAACCATGCCTTTTGCAATCAGAATCTCCTGAGAATTGCACACACTTTTTCCACCCTGTTTCTTTTGAAAATAAACACTCAAATTACACAGACAATCTGCATTGAATTAGTGACAGCTCTGGGCGAGCACCAACCCACCCAATTTAGGCAAGTCTGCTTGTCAGCTTTGCTTTTTAAATCTGTGCAATAACACGTGTGCCCCTTGCAGTATTGCCTGGGGCTGCTCTCTTACATTCCTTGGACTCTTTGGAATAGTATGGCCACAAGACGGCATATTCAAGTAAGAAGTCGGTTAGCTCAAATTATTTTTATATCAGCAGTCAAATCCTGACCTCTTTCTTTCCCACGTAGCAGAACCTAATAACTAACAAGATACCATGGTACCTTGACAGTGTTTGTTATTAAAAGAAACTGTGAATCTTGGTAGCCAAGACCTTTACCTATAGGTGAACAGTTGCCCAGGGTGAGAGAGGCAGCAATATCTCCTGATTGCTGAAGAACTCCCTTTCAGGGACTCCATCCCCACCAACTGCCTTCCTAACACATGGCCACATCCTTTGTGTGCCTCTGCCACATGTTGCTGAGGGACAAGCTTTGCAGGGCCATAAAAGGGGTGGTCCCCCCTGGAGAACTCCACTGAAATACTAAATTTAGCTGTTTTATCTTTAAGCATGATGTCATAGCATTTTGCCTTACCTGCCAGAAGTTTTGAGATTATTCTCCTACTATTAAATCCTGCCAGGGAAGACATGTAAATTTGGTGGTTACTTCTGCAAAAGAGAGACAAAAAACAGATCATTCTTTCTTATTTTTTTTTCCTAGTTTTTATGTATTTATTGAGTTGTGGTGCCTCCATTCTATATTCTTCGTTAAGGATGTTAAACATCTTCCTGGTAAGATTTAGTCGAACCCACACAAGACAGCAAGAATGCCTCAGGTGGCTCCCACAGTTCAGCTCCAAGAACCTGTGCTCTGTCTGTGTACAACAGTGTGTTGCATGCTGGACAATGCACTCCTGGCCTTGACTGTTCCCATAAAGAGACATAGTAGAGTGCACACAACCTGCAAACAGTCCACATCTGCTTTTCCAATGTAGGGAATTCCAAGCTCATGGGCTTGGAGCTGAACTGCAAACAAGTTGAGTTAACAGGGTTGAAGGCAAGCCACAGGGCTGCCTGTTCATATTGCAGACTCAGCCATAAGCATAAACGTCTTGCCTGCCACTATAAACCTTGCTCCTTTTTTTCTCCATTCCTGATTAACTGAGCTGCCTTTTTAGTCAACTGGGTTATGCAGATCCCCTTCAGAAGTAGCCGGGTTGTACTGAGAGCCTGGACAATTAACTGAAGTGGCAGACAATGGGGTGACTTGGTGAGGGCTGTTGCAATGCCTGGCCATCTTTGAGGCTATGGTTCTCAGTATCCAGCAGCGTGATTTTTAATTTATTAATCAACTCAGGTACATATAAAAGTGAAGTGTATTAAGAATCAGAAAACCCTATTTCATCAGGGCTTTTTCCTATATCATAATTACAATGATTCTGTGTTACTATTAAATCCTTAGATAGAGTTTGCTTTCAACAAGATTTGACTATCTGTGTAATAATGATGGGTTTGATTGAGCGCTGTGACCGCAAGCTGACAATGTTGCAGGGCCATCACAGCAGGTGGATGGATGTTTCTGCACCCCACTATGCTGAGGCACCTTTTATATTTATTTCCACCCTGCCCTGCTATTTCACATGTTCTGGTTGGAGGCATATATTGAATAAAATAAACAAGAAGATTGAAAAAAAATATTTATATTCAATCATTACTCCAAAATCTGAGTATACATACATAAAGAAAACAAGTCAGCTTGTGAATGGCAAAATGTGTCCCTCTCTTACTCAGTCTTCTTCCATTGAAGAATCACAGCCCACCTCAGACAATATCAATGAAAAGCTCTACAAGCACCTTGCAATGAAACTGTAAAAGCTACAGACATATTCTAATCGCTTTTATATATTTATCCTAGGGAACAAATTTGCAGTAAAATGACTGCATGGGCTAGCAATCCAAGAACATGGCTAGCAGGCATCCCATGAGTTTTTTTATGGGACACAACAGATGCCCCTGCCACCGATTCTTCAGTGTCAGTCACACTAGCAAAACCAAAGCTGTAGAAGGCTTCCCTACCTGTACTACTTTAATCTGTTATGGGGATATATCCTTTAGAAAAGAATTCAGAAAAGAGCAAAATGGAGTCATACTGAAGAACTGCTTATCTGCTAAGACTACATTTGAGAAGTGTTTTTCAGCCGAGATACCACACATATTAAAATGGTTATGCACAGGGGCTGGTGATAGGTACCCATTTGTGAGAGTGAGATAATGTATTACTTTTCCAAATGTAGGCAGACTGCTTATTGCATTTAACTTGCCGTCTGTGTCTTCTGGCAGTGCCGGTGACAAAACAAATTGCCTGGGCTTGGGCCATGTTGGAACAAGAAATGAGGTAAACAATGACATTAAAAAGTAATTCTGTGCAATGGCTTTTCTTTTTACTTGGTCATTTTAAAATACTATTCCGTACATATAGATTATGTCTGATAGTCATAAAAGGCTCTTGCCTTGAATTACTTACATTATTTGCTGATCCTTTCAGGTTGTTAGTATAACTGGTACATAGCAAACTGGCAAGCCACAGTCATTTAAGTAGATTGATAGATCTGTCAGGTAAAGACTCTGAGATTTTGAAGTTTCTGGTGTCACCAGGTTCAGAGAGCAGTGTATGGTGGACATCCATACTACTAGAAAAAAAAATACTAAAGCAAAATATATACACAGTTAATTTGAATGCAACATGAGCTGAAATCCAAGCAAATCAAGAAAGGCACCTCCAGCTTTTAGGAAAGTATCACTTTACAACATAAGATCTGGGTCTAAAGCCTTTTGCCCATGGCACAGTTCAAACAAACAAGATTCAAACACCAGTAGTCTGGAAGACGGCTGTAGGAGAGCTCTGGGGACTGTACTCACTGGTGGAGAACTAACTGATGGAGCACATCCAAAAAGTAGGAATTAAGCACCTAAATCCAAAATTGGACTTCTGGCAGACAAGTCCAAAATTATATGGTTCTTGAAGACCTACCCGCACACCAGGCTTTTCTGCTTTAAATAGAGCAGGTTCATATAATGAAGTGACAATAATCAAAAGATTTATGAGTTCTTGTGACTGCACTTCTCAACTCATTGCTCCTGCCTAATCTTAATTAGGAAACTCAGTAGAGAAATGCTGTTGATGAGGGCCTTAAAGTGATTATTGTAGTACATATTTTTGAAAATATGTCATTGCTAACGTGAGATCAAGAATCATCATAAAGTAAGTAACAGCTGCTGTTTCTTTTAAAATGTTGGACTAATGTGTAGGTAGTATGTAGTGGCCCAGCTGTTGTTTTATTTCCCTCCTCATATTGAGTCAAATCTATTATACGGTCTATCTCCATTGCAGGAAAAAACTAGACACAGCTTCTTCTACCTTTCTATGCCTCTCCCTGTTATGACAGCTATGGCAAGACTGTGGGGAGAAAAGCGCCGATAGCTTCACTAGCCTGACTCCTTGACTACTGCCATCAAGAAGAAATTAATAAAGCTGTAGCTGAGAAAACAGGAGAAATTCTCTCTCATCTTTGCCTTCCCAAGCCCCTGGTGTAAAAGAAGTGCTAAGGTGGCCTGAGACTCATTGATGTAGTAGTGCATCTGGCAATTCAGCCTAGCATTTGTAATTGGACTCATGACTCTCTCTTCATGCCTGAGAGCAACACACTTTGCCATTTGTGCAGTCATGTACGCTAGTCCAAAGGGGTAGATAAATCAACAGTCTGGAAAATAAGGTTTCATGCCTGTTTTATATTCATTTTGCATAGGTACAAATGACTGTACAAGTGCCAAATGAGAAAGCATTGGATCTACATAGGTGTTAAATAAACAGCAAATAGTCCCCACTTTATTTCCAAGTATAATTAGTTTGATGAACTAGAAGAAACTTCAGTATAGCTCATAGCTACACAAAAATGAGCAGCATTTTTATCAAACATAAAATACCTACAATTCTATAATGTCTGTGTTCAATAATGTCTGAGACTGACATAATTTGTATTAATCATAAAACTTTACAGATATTGAATGTTTTTCTGCAACAGTTAGGATATAGTATTGGTAACTAAAATCAATAGTTAATTGAATTATAACACCATGGTTGGATTACATGACAGCCATGTACTTACTTGTCAGTCAGCTGTAACTTGTGTTAATAAGATTCACTGAGCTCATTATCTTTTGTAGACTGTTAATTTCTGAAAAAAAGACCTGTGAACAGAAAGGATGTTGTCTTGTTAAGCAAATGCCAGATTGTTATTGAACACTCCACAGGAATAATGAAAAGAAATAATTTCCAGAGAGAACCTGAAATTATTTGATTGACCTTTATGATTTCTACTCCTTAACACAGACAAAATTGGAAAAGGAAAATCTCCAGATTCAGGTACTACTAAAAGCCTTTCATGTTTTTATTAAGGTGAGGAATAACTATCCTAGGAAACTGCCCATGCCATATACAGATTTTTGAATTTCTTAATGAATGACACTCACCTTGATAATAACCCCTTCTCAACTCATGCCGCCCACACAGTAATGCACAAGAAGTGCCTTAAAACATATGACCAAAAAAAAACCTGCCTGAACTATGCAGTTCAGATTGTTATTATACAGGTCACTGTACAATAGACTTTTATTTTCCGTCTTCCCACACCACAACAGACAAACATCATTCACTATGTTTACAAACTTAGGTATTGAAGGACAAAAGTCCAATAATCTCACAGCATGCCACTGAAGAACAGCAGATATGATTGAACACATGAATTACAGCCCATGGTACTAAGGAAAAAAAAAAGGTTCCTAAGACTCTGACCTTGGGAAAATAGTTTCCTGTTCCAGCACCTGGCAATCACTTCAACGCCAAGCACTGGAAGGACACACCAGCTAAATGTGAGTTTCTCAGTACTGTGAGGTGCTTCAGAGTAATCCACCCAGCGTATCACCTTGTGGCTAATGCCCACCTGAAGTATATAGCTATTTCTATATAAATATACGACTAAAATATATGACTAAAAAAGTGTTGATTGCATTCCTTTCAACTCCATTTCAAGAATATCAGAAAGTGACATCTTCAAGCTTTTATTTTGAACACCAAATCACCTACAGTGTCTCATACAATCCTTTGAATAGACCTATCAAGCTTCATCTTGAAACAATTTAGATCCCCACCACTCTCTTTGAGAGGTTACTAAAAATTGTCAACATGTTATGGTTATGAAATTTCTTTTAATTTCCAGGACAAATTTGCCAATCAATTTTATAGTCTTTGGGTTTTTGTTTATTTGTTTTGTTATATTTTCCTTTCTTTCGATATTAGAAATGGAAGTTTTTCTTGTACTTGATCTGCAAAAGTTTGACTTCTCATTTTTCTTCTGTAACGTTTCGCATTTCTGTTGCACTGGCTCTCAAGGTGGTCAAGCTCTACTTTTCAGGCTGGTCCACTAGATTGCACCGAACACAAGAAGCAGGCCATCATTTTGGTCATGATCTGCCCTCCAACCAGTGGGTAGAGTCTTCTCTGCAGCATTGAGTTAGTCACTAACTGTAGTATTAAAAACCATTGGCCCCAGAATCTTTCTCTGTAGGACTCCTCCATTTTCTGATAACTCCTTCTCAGTACAATCCACTGAGACCTACCCTAAACAGTTCTTTGTCGTCTTTATAATTCTTACATCAAACCTCATCTTGAATTTAGACTGAATTGCTTAATCTTCATCTTAATCTGAATTGCTTGAGGGCAATCTGACATGAAATGAAAAAGACTAAATCTTATTGAGATATAGTGGCACCAAGTTTGCATACAGTCCTACTCCTATTGTTTTCCATTAATAGAAGTTTTGTTACTTCTAGGACTAATGTCTCAACTGTAAGTTTGTACAACATTATCCACTGGTCTTTCCTAGTGAGGAATCACCTGCTGAGTTCAAGAACAGTTTTCCAGTGTCTACCAATGTCTAAGACATGCATTACTGCCAAGTGATACAATCCATGATGGTACTTTCACCTAATTCCAAAGTCTTGGGTTTTTGCCTCAGGAGGTGCATTCCACATACTAGTGTTGTGTCATTTCATGAATTATCACTCTGACCTCCTTATGTCTTTCCGTAGCAGATTTTTTTCACAAATTTCTCACTGTAGAAAGCCCACAATGGCAAAGCTACTCACAGAAAGCTTCAGTCTGGAATGCTCTTACATAGCAATTTCTAACAGAGTTTAGGATTGGTAAATTTTGCTTCCTCCAATGTGCTTTTGCCAAAGTGTTTTGTTTCACATGCCAACCATAATCTTACCAAGGCCTCTGTAAATTAATGCAAATGCAAAGTACACTCTTCAACTTCAAATCATTCACAAACTCTTCTATGTTTTCAACTGTTTTGTATACCTCTCAGTAAGAAACATCTGTGTCTCGGATGCTTCATTTCTACAGAGAGCGCAGTACCCTTCAGACTGTAACACAGTTTCACAGTTGCCCTCTTATGACTCAATTAAGTGAAAACTATGAAAACATCGAGTGCTTCAGAGCAAGACATTTTTAGAAATAGGGCTGAGTGTCTTCCTTTTGATTACACTTGGCGCAAACAGAAATTCAAACACTGTTTGATATGATCTATCTATGAAACAATGGTTGAATCATTTCAGCTGATACTTCAGCAAAATTCATCTGATTTCACCTGGTATTAGTATGGTTAGTATTTACCAAAGTTAAAAAGTGATTGAAAGCAGGATATGACTGTAGTAAAAAAATAATATTAGCAATGTTTTTTACACACCCGCTGTAACTAAGTTTAGAATCTCAGTCTGAAAATATAAGACATTACTTACAGCAAAATGAAGATCAAAATCCATCAAATAAATCAACATTTCAAATATTTTCTTTAGTACTTCTTAGCTTAATCTGCACACATCTGTCCTACTCAGCCCTGCAGGATAGTATTATCTAAGAAAGAGTCTGTATTTGTAACAAGAAGGTTATACTAAATTAATTATATATTTCACTTTTAGCACTCTAAATGGAAATAAAATAAATTAAAAGAGTTTTCAATGCCAAATAGACTGTTCTTCCTGTTTTATATAACTATCCATTTTTAATTGGCACAAAGAATATTCTTTACCATTTGTAACCAGAACATCTTGTATATATTATTCTTTACAGAGGTAAATGGGAAATGCAATACTTATTATTGCAGAAATAATTCAACTTTGCTGTATTTTCTTTACAAATTCTCGGGTGATTTGGGGGTATTTAGTCAGGTCACTGTAACAATCCATCTCAAGTCAGGTCATCAAGTTGCCTGGCAACAGTGTTCGGGATTGACAAAGGCAAACTACCTTCCCTTTTTTTTTACCTCCGCTTTAAAATCAATATGACAAGCTTGATATTGGTGATGTGAGATTAGCTGAGAAAATGCATGAAATTGCTGGAGAAGTGCATTGCTCAAGTTATTCAATTTCGAAGGCTAGGTCCAAGCACATCACTCTCTTGCAGCTCTGTCATTATGGTTTTCCCTACCAGCAGCATTTGTTAAAGTATTATTTACAGAGATGCTATTTCATTTAGTACATGTGCTTCATCTCAGCACTGGTTTTTCTTCTTTTTTTTTTCTTGGGGGGGGGCGTTTTTTCATTCAGAACTGAGCAAGATCAGCCTGTGTTTCATAACAATATCATTATGATGTCTTGTACTGAGCAGTTAAGTTTAGTGTCATTAGGAAGAGAAATTAATCATGGAGTGGGGTAGCTTGAATGCACTACTGTTTATATTCAGGAATACAAGAAATTTTCTTGAATGCAGCAAAATTCAATTGACAGTGTTTGTTAATGAATCCAAATCCCCTTTTTAGCCATGGAGCTTTCTGCTTTTCCCAGTCACTTTGCAAAGGCCTGTTCAATGTTTTCATCTAGTACTCATGTCTTCATCTTCCCTTTCAGCTTCCGTAATCTCTCCACTATTTTCCATAAGAACATACAAGGTACCGCTAAATGATGGCCAAAATACCCTCCAAATCTTCTCGTTAATTTGAAATTATTCATGTCTGCATTTGAAATTTGTATTGGTATTTGAGCATGCCAGTGTACACCATTTTGGGCACCAGAATTAGAAATAAAACAGGGTCTAAGTCAAAGTCCTTGCCCTAGTTCCAGTTCATCACAGTGTCAGCCACGTAACTCTAATCGAAAAACTGGTGTGGCCCTCACAAGTAAGGGCATCTACTGGTACCTTTCTGAATAATGTGACATGACCTTGAATACCTTTACCCTCAAACCAAGGCGGAATTGTTTTAAATTGGTTTTCTTTCAGCAAAACAGCAGGGAATAATGATGTCCGTGAGTTGTACAAGTGTAAGAAAACTACAGTGTCGCAGGAAGAGATTGCAAAAGTCAGGATTTATTGTAAGGATTTCAGTATTACAGGATACTGTAGAAAGGAAAAAGAAGGATAAAACAATCCTGATTTTAAGAAAAATGAGTTATGTTATCTAGGCATTTGCTGAATTTCCCTGTGTTGAGCATTTAGGTTGTTCATGTACGAACTATGGACTGTTTACCACTTGGTTGCATGATTCGTTATCTTGGTCATTAGACTTTTTTTTCTGCTTTCCGGTCTGACAAATTAAACTTGTAAGATAGGAGATGAATGAAAGACAAGGATGAATAGTGAAGTCCTCATTTTCAACACACTGTTACCTAAGTCTGCGGGTAAAGATAGGTGTAGATTTGCTCCTAACATTTAGTGTGAACAAAAAACTTCTGTGATTTTGGCAGTTAGCAAAAGGTCATAAATATAGCCCACATGAGAAGACATTTAGATTTCAAATCAGTATTCAGCAATGGTTTTTAAGGATTTCAGAAGCTGAGCTGAACCCAAAGCTTCAATATAGGTATTTTTGATAGAAAAGTATATTTGTTTACACTCTGATAGTGGCTGTGCTTATATCTGGCTGTCATATACTTTCACATTTCACTTACCTTCTGAAAGACATAGAGTGTGTTTTTCAAGATTCTGACGGAGTATAGCTACCCATGAAGGAAAACTGATTTCTAGGCTAGTTTTCTTTTTGCAGACTGGATAGAAGACAATCAACAAACACCCCTCTAAAATCTCCAGGAGGCCCTTTTCAGGTCCTTCTGTCTGGCTTCTGTAACCAGAGCTCCCAAGAGAATGACATTTGCTTTCGTAAGAAGACTCCTTTCTCTGAATTCTCTCTGAGGGAACCCAAATTCTTCTAATAGCACTGATAAACATTCAATAGAGAAAAGAATTAATCAGGTAGAGAATTAATAAAATAGAGCAAAGAACCTTGGTTAGGGCTGAGGATGTCGTCAGCATTATATTTGGACATTTCTGTTGCAGTATATGTATTTTTGTAGTTACAGGAAAATGCCGTAAAGTACATTTACAGTAATGGACATTATTATTATTTAATTTGTACAAGCAAGAATGAACCATGTTAGACACCAATTTTAGATATAGAATTGTTTTGTAAATGTATTCAAACTCAATAACTTGCTTAAGTCACTTAGCTAGAATTACTCCCTCATCTGAAAATCACAGTTACAGAGTATAAAATGCTGATGAATTTTGAAGACCAGAAGTTACTTCCACATCTCTACTTACTAGAAATCCCAAGGGAAATCTATCTTGACAAAAGGAAAAAAAAAAAAGAATAAAATATTATGAATATGTTTGTTCTTTCTTATCACCCTTCTTCCGAACGCATCTACTCACATTTTCACATTCTGAACACATTCATTAGATAAATTCAGTACATCACAGAATTTGCTGCAATTTTTGTTTCATAAAACAAAATTAAATCGAAACACGTCAATCAACCACTCCTCTTTATAGAAACTATGTAACAATAGAAGTAATATATAAAGTTGCAATTAAAAAGGGGAGAATATTGCCAAACTAAACAGCATCTCATGCAGTTGAATACATAATGATTAGTGACTGAGATTGAAACCTTTTATCAAAGATGGTAGTGAAAACCATATGAGTTATAATCACTGCTTTTCCGTTGATCTTTAATTCAAGTGAAAGATTTCTTGAGAGTCTCACAATAACCACTGGAAGTGAGGACATTCAGTTTCTACTAAGTGCAGGAATACAATTTTTTTTTTTTCAGTTTATGCCTAAAATACAATCGGAAAAATGATGCCCCGTACTAGCAGTAAAATTACATCCATGAAGTCACTCAGTTTCAATGATGTAGCAAGTGAACTACATAATGAGCTCCCATTTAAACAGAGCATATTACCCTTTAAACATAATATTCAAGACTCACATGGCAAACAGAAGTTTTATCAGCTTTCCATTTAATTCTGCCTTATGTTATTAACTCAAAATGCAGAGATATCAGTGGCATTTCATGGTAAATTAATAGGTACAGATAAAATCTTCTATAAATATTCATTACACCTCATTATTGCAAATTAACGAGCAAGATTTTGGAATTAAGGGTAGCCGCATTTGGAGATATGTATCACTTTTCTTACATATGAGACACAAAAAATAAATTACATTCTAAAGCAAAGTTCTAGTTTACTCCAAGGGTGGTCCTGAGAGTCTGACAGTATGTTGTAAATGGGGTAATCCAAGTGACTGGAAAGCAAAGATAGAACTGTTGCTTGGCTTTAGGTATGATAAACAGTTGTCCAGAACATTTATTTTTAATAACTGGACCATTTCTTACATTCCTGTCTCTTATACTTAAAATATGCTACTGTGGTATTATGGCTGAATCCCTACCCTTTGTAGGAGTGGCTCAGAGGGCATGGCTGAGGTCACGGTTGATACTTGTTCACATTAGTTAGTTTTGAGAGAGTCATTTAGCTCAGTTAGTACGTATCAGGGGAAGGCACAAATCACCAGGTTTTTGAAAGTACACATTTCCCCATCTTGCTTGTGGGATGCAGTATCTTGTGCCTCACCTAGCAGCCTCAACCTACATCTCTGCATTTGTAGTGATGTTAGGTGACTTGTTCTTATATTCTCCGACACTACGAAAGAATTTGGAGATGATCAGAATTCAAAATGAATGTTGGTGGCCTGCAAGGACAAAATGGACTCGTAGTGGTATCTTTGCAGCACTACCCAATGCTGAGATGCCTAGAGAGGTACAGCACAAACGCTGTGTGGATGCCAATGTCTGCACAGGTGCTCAAGATAGGGCTGTGTTTAGAGAAGATGGAGCCAGACTCATCTCAGAGGTGCTTGTTGATAGAAGAAGGGGTAATGGACACAAGCTGCAACAAAAGAAATTAAAATTAAAATTAAAATTAAATATTGGAGTAAAAAACTTCACAACAGTTGAATCAAATACTGGAACAGGTTACCGAGAGAGGTTGTGGAATCTCTGTCCTCAAAGATATTAAAAACTCAAGTGAAAAAGTCCCGAGCAATATGACTAAAATTGGCACTGTTTGGAGCAGGATATGGAACCAGATGATATCCAGAGGTCTCTTCCAGCATGAATTATTCCATGATTCTGTGACAGTAATCAGTGGTGGAAGCAGCCTTCCAAAAGTGGGCTGTCTTAAGTTCAAACCTTTGTTTGAGAAACTTTGTGGCTGTTTAGCATTTAAAGACTCTGAAGAAAAAACAGAATTTTGGCTTTGGGGAGGAGGGATTTCTAATTTATGTAGAAATGCTGTTATTGCTAGGCCATTCTGAAAAAAGAATATGTGCCATTCTCTCTTAATCCAACCACTTTTTAGAAAGAAATCATAGTGCAGATTCCACCATAATACAGAATCAGTATTTGGACCCTCAATAACAGTTGCACAATGCTCCCTAACTGCAGGACTACTGGAGGACCCCAGGTCCAGGCAAGACTAAGTCCACTATTTCAGAATATTAGCACTGAAGTCCATGAATGTGCATTCCACTCCCAAAACAGAGTGCTTTAGTTTCAGGAAACTCAGCAATTAGTGTCACAGTGTTCAGTGTTCCTTAGGAGTCCCCTGGAAAATACAAAGCTGTTCTCCCCACTTTTGAGCTTGCTGTGGACTAGCTTTTGTCTGTTTAACTGGTTTTGCCTTCCTTCTGCCTGCTTCTGTCGCTCAGTTGACAGTGGCTTTTCTCCATTTTCTCATTCGACATCACTGCTTTCGGGTGGACACTTCTGTTGTCTGCAGCTTCTGCAATCTGAAGGGAAAAAAAGCCCACCTTTCTCTGTTTTATAGACCCTCCACATATGTTATTTTCAAAGCTCAGACAGAAAGACTTCTCTTGCTGACTTGGTTAATACTATGTTTATTCCTTCTATCTTCCTTTCAGTTTTGAGTTCATATTATTATTAAAGTCCAAAGCGTTCTCACAATTAATGTCTAAAAATATAACTAAAATTCCCTTTCCCTCAAATGAGTAAAATAAATTTGTAATATTGCAAGGACTCATACACATGATAAAATTAAGATAGAGCAAATATTTTCACTCATTTATCTGAGATATATGTAAATAAAGTTTGACATGAGTTCTAGGAATGTGGTTTACCTTTGCCATGCAGTAAGAAAGGTAAGGGCTTTAAAAAATGAGGTTCATTTGAAAGTGTCCATTTAAACCCTGGAAAACAAATTCAGTGACCTCTATTGAAAGGATTTTTGCCTGATTAATGAAAGAAAAAAGACTGAAATTTTTTGCTGAGATTAATATCAGCACAAGAGCTACATTCATTCCATCCTCTGTTGTCAGTGGATACACAGTCAAACCTTTGTTAGACAGTACCCATCCTCCGTTCGTATGGGTGATACGAATCTTGTCTTTCTCAGGAGAAAAAAAGTCTTCTGTGCTCTTTCAAAATGAAAATTCTAATGCATTTTGGAGGGCTTTCTTCCCTTTTTATAGATACTACTGGCCAAGAAAGAAATATAACTTAGGACACAGAACAGTTTTAGTGTGTAAGCTTGTGGTGCCATACAATATGTCTTAATATTACAGGTTTAATACTAACTGTGCCCCAGTAATTTAATAATTCTGTGGGAAGACTGCTGGGTTATAGAGGATATTTGTCTTGTGATTTCTTTGTGGCAAATCAGAAATTACAGCAGTGCTCAAAGGAATGGAAATCTTAGATACTCATGACCTTCACTGAAACCCCTTTCGTCACTTGTCAGTTCTTTAAGGGGCAATTTAATTGTAGCTCTTTGGCGGTGACAAGGTAAGTGCTGGCATTTTGGCACTGTCATTCATTAACCTCATGCAATGTCAGCAGCAGTGCCTCAGACATGTCACCATTTCCCCAGTGATGGCAAGCTGACTTTTAGGACATATGTTATTCCAGAGATGCCTACTAGACAAGTCTGCATGCTTCACATTCTTGTGTATTGAGCATCATTTCTGCCTTGTTTATGCAGTTAAGTAGTTTCAAGAGTAAAACCAATTTGTCTAAATCCAGGAAAAGAAAATCTGCTATGTGCCATGAGCGGAAAACTACCTAAATCATTGATGTTGCTTAGAAGTTAAAAGTAAAATAAATTAAAAAAAAACAACGAAACAAAACGAAAGAGATATCAATAAAAAAAAATGACCAAAAAAAACCCTCGAGTATAAACTGACAGGAAACAAAAATCTATTATCATGATACTTGAGATTTAATAAAATTCTTTCATGTGCTAGTTTTTTTAAGCATAATTCAACAAATAAACTTCCAGAATGCAAGGCACACAACATAGATTATAATTATTATTATTTATGTTACATTTCATATTTCTGCATGCTTATAAGAAATCATACTATTAATAATAAATAGACTGAGGAGAAGAATTGGTGTTGAGAATTATTTTCTGATAACAACAATAATTGCCAACCCCTAGAAAAAGGGTATATATTGAATTGCACGTTTCCTCTACTCCCTCTTCATTTGGATCTCACAGTGACCGGGGATTCTGCGCGATACCACAATATAAATTAATAATGACAATAATAATAATAAATGAGATTGATTCTCACTTTGTAAAATGCACAGTAGGAGAACTAAGGATCACTCAAAAATAAAGTAGTTGCTATGCTAATATTATGCATGTCTCAAGATGCAAACACTTGAATCTAGATTTGAAACCCCAGAGATTTAAATCTTTTAGATCTATCCTTTAACTTCTTTTAAAATCTGGATTCACGTTGGAGATGGATCCCGAAGCCTCCCCATATTTCCACCCTGTACAAAAACCTGTTCTGACTAGTCTAGAGCTTGAACCAGCACCCATGTTTGCCCAGTGCCTGAAATCACATAGGTGAGAATGGTCAGTTCTGGAGTTCATTGCCTTGTTAGAAAGAGTTTAACAATATTCTTTTCTTTAACCAAAATGAAAGGATTTACATCTGTCATTGAAAAAAACTCCGAAAACAGCAGATAAGGAGCAATCTAATCATAAA
Organism: Cariama cristata; assembly: GCF_000690535.1. Classification (NCBI taxonomy): domain Eukaryota; kingdom Metazoa; phylum Chordata; class Aves; order Cariamiformes; family Cariamidae; genus Cariama; species Cariama cristata. The sequence goes on from NW_009615392.1 coordinate 29,602, forward strand.
AAAATTGATGGAATCAAGTTTACTAGGGATGTCTGAGGAGAAAGTACAAAGAATTTCTAAGAAACACAACATGCAAAACCTATGAATAGAAGAGTATTTAAACACATTTTTACTCTTCTTTTTTTTTTTCATTAAATAGTTTCCATTTTAGGCTACTTAAAAGATGTTATATATGATTAGGTGTATGAGAACATAGATACAAAAAAGTAAGATAGGACTAGACAAACAAAGTGAACATAAGAAAAAAATTCATAAATGACTAAGGTAACTTTCTGCAAATACTAAAGGAGCTTTTTATAAGAATACTAAACTTTTCTTTCAGCAGAGACCACCTAATGAAATAATGTGTACTTCAAATTCAGAGATATCACAGTTCAAAAAAGCCCCATACAATTCTGGTATTGAGGTGAAATTGCAAGGAATACCAATCACCTAGATAATTATTATTGTGCAGTTCAGAAAATGAAATTTCTACAATAGAAAATTTTTGTAACATATATCTAGCATTTATTTCAGATAAAATAGCAAACTTCAGGCAAAAAGACAGAAAAAAAAGCAAATTTCAAGCAAAATAGCAACACTTTCCTAGGATAAGATTTAAATATTTTATGTTGCTGAATTACAAATGCTGCTTACTGATACTTGCTTTAATATCTTTTCAAATTGCAGCCAAGATTCAAAATCTATCATTGTTAAAATGATATCCTTTTATTTTCAAAATAGTTTCTTTCTATTTTTAATAAATATTGATCATATCAATGTCATTTTATGAAGAAATATTATTTATTCAAAGCAGCAGTTTCCAGAGAGAAAAAGGTTTCAATGGCTTATTTCTATCACCTCTGCTACTGACTTTAATAGAAACTCTGTAGGTGAAAGCAAGGGCATTGCTGAGAATGTATGAGAGTGGTGTGTAAGCAGAATGGCTGAAACTCCGGGCAGGTGACGTTAAATGAATTGCAGTACAGTGCTGAGGGCCAAAACCAGACATTTCGGTGCACTATTATAGTCTATCTGTAAAGAAACAATAATCATTTCCAAATATTTTACTAGATGCAGTAGTATACATTATATAAAAATTGTTCTTCAAGTAAAATGCTATCCATGTTAAAGAAATGTTAAATGTTTAGAAAACATTAATGACATAAAAACAACCATGACAGTAGCAGGGATTCTTCCAGTCAAAGAAGCAGTGGTAGAAGTAAAGAGAAAAATAAAAAACCCCACATTCAATTAGAGAGTTAGGATTCTGTCCGGTGAAGGCAATTCCATACTGATACAGCAGACAGCTTAAGATTCCTCTTTTCCAAGAGCAGCACTGCAGGACGGAGCTGCAGCTCAGACCCCCACTGAGAACGGCATTTTGCCAGGAGGGCCCACTGCACATTCATGCCAATCACACTAATTGATCCAACACTATTTGCTATAGCAGTTTAAAAGAGTTTAGAATCTCTCTGGTTTTTATTCCCCCTTCCCTCCAGGGCTGGCAATACAGATGAGTGATTTCCTTTCATCATACATAAAGATTTGGAGACACAACATTAATTGCTGTCCTGACAGTTTCCAATTTGATGACCAAAAATTGAACCAAAGCAAAAAACAAGTGCAGGAATGATTGGATTGAAAGATTATGATGAATCTCTGAGCATTTTTTTGCCCCCAGTTTTTCTGACATCTTTCCAGAGCTAAACTACTCACATATTAACCACAGCATTACAGAACTGTAACATTTCCTACAGGTAAATTAAAGGCTTTTCTTTCACTGCACAAATAACTAAAAATGAATTCTCAGTGGAAGGAGCAAGCTATAAATATAAGAAATGGATAGGTAAAACTGATCCTACACTGTCTTGTTTCCTTTTCTTCTAAGGAAAATGTCCTATTCTGCTCTACCTTACATTTATATTGGTCCCCACTTCCATGCTATCTTACTTAAGGGGCTTCTCAGTGATTAATCCTCAAGCAACAAAGCTTCAGACGGCTGTTATCAAGTCCTTTCCTCCCTTGAATGGGAAAAATGTGATACTACTGGCCCTGGAGAGCCAAGCAGGTCAATGTGAGGGCAGAACTGACTCATTATCTTTACTTTATATGCTTTTAACCAAAAAGGTGAGAGAAGCTAAATGAGATGGTGTTCTGCCTGAGAGAGCTGACAGGCTAGGAAAACAACAGACAAAAAGCCTTGCTCCTTCGGCTCCTTGCAAACAGCAGTACCAATCTTGCTTTACTTGCTTTCCTGGAAAGATCCTGAAAAATTTAACAAAGATCAATTAATTAACCAGGCATCTCCACAATACAATAGAAATCTGTATTAACTCTAGGACAAACAGAATCAGGAAACAGATGTGAATTTCATCAGAATTAAGTTCAAAGAAATTAAAGCACTTGTTGACAGTCAGAGAAGTGGTAGGATTTCTCTCGAGATTCAAGGGTTTGACTGCTCATGTTTAGACTGCCTAAAAATAGGAGTCTATAGCCATTTGACCTGCTATAGAGTATCTCTGAGGGTATCTGCATGGGGCTGACAGATGTGACACAAGACCTGCATGACTCATTCCTTCTGGAGTTGCTCCTGAAAGGCCAGATGGGATATCCTGTGCTATCTTAAAAGGTACCAGACAACTTAGCATAGGTAAGTAAACTACATCTTTAAACTTAGCTGTTCATAAGATGTTTTTTTATATGAGCTAGATGTAGAAGCACCAGTTGTAGACAAGGGAAATACGGTCAATGTAGTCAATGGAGAAGAAAAGGGAATTCAGCTCACCCTGAAGTACTGGCTCATCTGAATTGCTCTTTAGGCTTTGGTGACTGCAGTGATCAGATCTTTACGGATACTTGGAGAGCTCTGAATACATTTTAAACTAGTCTTAGGTGTCATAAATATTCTATTCAGATTTTTTCCTCAGAAAAAGCTTATCCTTTTATCCTATAATACCAGGCCTCATTTTTCACCCACTGAGCAATAAAGTGATTATTTGAGGATATTATAAATATACCAAATATAACAAGAGACAAAATCTTCCTTTTACAGGAAGTAACAAAATACATGTATTTTGGTTTTGATTATGAAGTTACTTGACCATGGAACAAGCCAGTTACTGTCATTGCTGTATCCAAGGTCTGGAAGAACAGGGTAATGTTTGTCTTCCTAACATCTCATTTTGATAGGAGTACCTTAAACTAGGCTAGGAGAACCAGTAATTCCAAATTTCTGCTAAAAAAGAAAAAGTTGAGAGTGGAAAATCCCCAAAGGCTGACCAAAAGAATGATAGTACATATAATTTTGAGAGACTCAAAGAGCAGGTCAGTAAGATTTAAATGGGATACAGGAAGTTTAATGTATGTTTTCATAGCAAAATAATCTCTTGTAAATGCCGGACGAGCCAGAATCATAGAAAAGTAATCTGAAGCAAAGGCAGGGAGTGAAAGAACATGATTCAGTGGAAAGAAAAACATTTATAGGAAAGAGGAGTCAGGGAATCTTGAAAGGATGCTGTCTTTGGCCAAAACTTCTGTGAGTGTTGAGAGGAAACTACGATAAAGAAACATCTGTGAGTGTACTTATTATTTTCTATTGGTCTGTGCGCTTCTCCTGCTAAAAAGGTACAAAAACTTCTTGAAGCATATACATTTGTCTGCGTGTCATCTTAGTCCAGTTTGAAATTAAGCAGCAACATGGAGTATCTAGAGCTCCGTCTGTGCTAATAGCTGTGCTGCGCCAAGTCTTGTTCTCTGGCTCCAAAGCCAGCTGGCACGGCACAGTTCACTTCTATGTAGATAAGCTCTTCTCAGCCCCAAAGCAGAGCAGCCACCAACCAGCTCTGTCCCCAGGCAGCCTGAGGTGGCCCTGGCCAGAGCCATGGTGCTGGTCCAGCTCAAGCTGCTGGGCCTGACCCTGCTTCCCTCACTCCACCCAGAATGGCTAGATGACCAGGAGAGTCCTGGGAAGGTGCTTCCTTAAGTTACCAGAAAATGTTAAACCTTGGGTGTGGGTGGGTGAAGTGAAGGTTGGTCTGGCATGTGGCACCACACACCAGCCCCAGTTGCACATCGCCACGTAGGGCATGGTGGACTCGGCACTGGCTGCAGCTGAAGCCTGCCATGGCTCACATTCAGGGCATCTGTCTGTTCATGTTAATTTAGTCCGCTCATTTCCCCTTTTATCTTCCTCTTCCCTCTCAGTCTTTTCAATATTTTGTCTGACATTAAAAAAAAATACTTAAAAATAATATCTGGCACTCTTCATTCCTTCTTATTCTCTAGTTCACAGTAAAACTCAGCCAAGTTCATATTTCATATACCCAAACAGACATGCAGTCACTTTCAAGATCATCTAACTCACTTTCCTGTATTTTATACTGTTCATTCTTTCTCATAGATATAAAAATCTGCACTTAATGTGCAAAAGTATTGTACAGGACAAATAAATTCAAATGTCAATGTCTTTGTCTTCAGATTTACAGAATGGGAAGATAACTTATATTTCTGAATATTTGCAGATATCAACATACTTTCATAAATTTAATGACACTGTAGTACTCTGTAGTTTACCTGCAGTGAGATTATCAATGCAGATTGTCCAGGTCATGGAGAGACTCCCAGACCCCAAAGTGTTTCTGCTTAAAACACAACACCACATAAGCAAAGTCATGCTGCCTTGAGAGCTCTACCGTCCTCTGGTCCAGGACACAAGACAGGATGAAGCCTACCTGATTCAAGCTACTTTTATACAAAGCTAAATTTACACAAAGCTCTTTGTTCCCAGAACAAAGAGGGCAGGCAAACACGGTGTAGTACCATTGCTGACCATACTAAGCTCAGGTCTAATAAGACGTATGAATTCTACTTTATAATGAGTTTGTGTGGCAAGGTTTTGGTAGCG
>NW_009615393.1:0-10878 GCF_000690535.1 Cariama cristata
TGCCATGCTCTGACATACCTCAGTTTTTACTCAAATCAAATAGTAGATAGAACTCTGATAGCAGCAGCATTATATGACATTGAAAGCAGAGAATTTATCACATTATCGCCAAACTAAAAATGCCAACAAATATTCAGTTTCAATTTATTTGCTAGATACTAGCGACTTGGTTTGTAAATCAAAATACAGAGCTTTTATAATATGGAGATGAAAGTATAGCTAAAAGTTCCCCAAACTCCTTTAAAAAGTGTATACTTGGAGTATTTACTGATTTGTTTTACTGATAGGAAAATCTATCATCTACCATCAATCAAATATTGTGAAAGTATGTAATGTGGAGATTCTAGTTGCAGTCCAAAACCACTGCAGTTGAGCTTGCATGGAGCCATATTTGTGCAACTGCTCTGCTTTTATTTTTGAGCTGGTTTCAGGTTTGTCCATATGATACTCAGGGATTCAGTAGGATTTCTTTATAGAAAGCAAATCAGAAAAAAAAAACAACCCAGATCTTAACTTTAAAGGTCTAAGTAGCATTTGGAGAGTGTTTAAATGTGTGTGACTTTAGTATTCATTTGAAACACTGCATAATTTTCAGTGTTATAACAGTAAGAAACATGATAGAACACGTTTAAGGATGAGTGATGGATTGCATTCTGAGTGAGTTGGTGGAATAAATAACAGATCTTAAGATAACATGTTTCTTCTTTATTACTTGTAATAGTACAGTGAAAGAGTAAGCAGCTTACTTACAAACAAAAAAAATGCCTGAGAGAAAGAAGTGTATTTCCTTAAGGAAAACTTTTTCTCCAGTTTTTAGGAAGTAGTTAGGCTTTTTGGATTTCATAATTGACAAGTGGTGCTTCTGCTGTTTGACTGCCTTAAATATTTGAAATTTAATTTCTTCTGCTTGAGCAGAGAGCAACAGTTACTCTCCTGCCTGAGTCTTCTGATTTCTGTTTGTGATGTGCTTAAGCTGGAGATAAACTGGTTTGTAGCTTGTATTTCTGTTCTGTAGCTGATATTGCCACACATTAGAAGATGGAAACCCTTGTGGTTAGTAGCTCTACATTGAGAACAAGTCATTCATTGTAGCAGCTGCTTTACACTGCATTTATATTTAAATAGGAGAAAGTGATCTATTTTGAATTTTAAGAGTTGTTCCCATGGCAAAGTAACTTGCTGTCTTGTCTTTTTCTTCTCCATTGATTGATCCATTTGCTTACTTACCTCCAGGAGTGGGGAGAAAGAACTCTAGAGTGAAAAAGCCTTCATTTAGGAATATGCTGAATGCTTCCTAATAGTATTTGAGTTCAAAAGACCAGAGTCCTCTGGGTCTGGTTTATTTATATAGTTTTAATTGGAACTGAGCCTCATTAATGAAAATGTGCAAAATAAAACAAGGGCATCTCTTTAAAGTTCAAATATATACATTGTGAGAGTGAGATTTGTATTTCATCTAGGAAGTTTTGTGTTAGCTGTGGTACAGTGTTCAACTCCACTGTTGTGAAGGGTCTTACGCATACTGTGTATTAGTATTCACCTGGTTCTCAATTTTCCTAAATCAATTATTGTTTCTTCAGATGTAAACTTTTAGAATCATTGGTCAGGGGTCTATGTTCCTGGCTTCTGAAGCAAAGAGCTTGAATGTAGCCAAGAAAATGATTGCCAACTTGTAAAGTGATCTCTGTTTTATGAAGAAATACTGTTAAGAATGCTCTTTTGCTCGGTATTGAGCACCCTGAGTGATAGAAGAGTGGGCATCCCTTGTCTTTCTGGTTGCCTATCCAGATTTTTTGGATGATGAAGGAATAGAGCAGCTATAATAGTTCTGTTCACTTTTTTTTTAAGCTGAAAATGTGGAAACACAGGCAATCATATTTGTAACGCCAAGTGCATGCGCAGTTGCACTGCTTTATTTAAATGCTTTTTTAAAACTAAGCAGTATTTTGCTATCCTTGTTTTTTGTTTTTCTGGAATAAAGACCATAGCACAATCTTGTATGTCACTGGATAATGGGTTATTTTTTAGAAGAGCATGTGTATATGATGCTTACTATAGCATCAGCATGCCATCAGGTCAAGACTATATTTACTGTGCCTCCTAAGGTGCTGTAAAATACCACACTGGTCGCAATTTGGGGAGAGACAGGCAAACCGATTGGGATATCGGAGAGCTTGTTTTCTGCCCAGCAGTACCCCTTGTGTGATCGGTATTGGAACCTCTCTCAGACACCGTTAATGCAGGAGTAATGCGCTACAAGCAGTTTGTGTTAAGAAGCAAGATTAAACCCATGTCATGGCTTTAGCAGAAAAATAGACAAATTTTCAAGTGTGGTCTTGTCACAAATGGACAGAGGAAAAAACATGGATCAAGTATGCTTGTAGTAGCTTAAATTTGTGATTTTTCTGGATTGCCAGCATGTTTCTCCACGTTGAAAAGTACATTGCGTGCATTTACTTGTATGTTGGAATCATTCAGTTTCTCTTACTTCCCTTGGTTTTAAAGAGGAGGAATACATAGAGAACTTAAATGCACGCAACATATGGCTGAAATATCACGCATACTAAAGATCTAAAAATCAAAGTTGCTGTTTCCATGACAACTGTAGCTAAGCCAAAGAGTTCTTTTCAAAAAGACAGCAGCCATGCACGGCTAAAGTTCAGAGTCTGTGAACCTGCTTCCTAGGATGCTTTAGGGTCCACATACAGATCTCCAGGGAGGTGCTATTTATGTTTGTATCCACTTGTAAGTTAGAGTGTCACTTGTTCCCAGCTACTGCCTACAAAACACTCTGATGGGAGTAGAGTGTTTTTATGATATCCAATTGATATGTCTGACGTTGCAGATGGGAATAGCAAACTAAGAAGCAATACTACCTTGGCAAAGAGGAGTTTTAAAGGAAAAATAGGAGCATTTCTCTCTTCAGTTTTGGGGACAAGGGGATGATGAGGACTTTGATCTGCAGCTTTTGCTAATCTGAATTGTTTATATGAATACCCATAACCAGATTCTTTCTGTGCAAAGACTCTCTGGTCTTGATTACGGGAAAAATTATGCTATTCGACTTTTCTGCTGTAGTCCCAGTGTATTTTGGTCATGCCAGGTGGAAATTTAGTTTTTCTTCCCTCTGATGCTGATTGTTCATGTCTTCACAAAATAGGAAAAAGTGAGTCTTGGCCACAGTTAGTCAAGGGAGTGAAGCAAATGAACCAATATCCTACGTATGACCAGTTCTCTATAACCGTAGGGTTGCATTGATGTATTTATCGTGCTTAACTCCAGTTTAATTCGGATTTTAGATTGATATAGGAACAGAAATTTTATGAGATTAGTTGTTCTTTACCCTTTTTTGAGTATCTCGACAGAGAGATAAATCAAGGGTGGATTAACCAAATCTATCCGCAAGTCATTTGCCTTCATGTAGGCTACCCAGCAGAGAAGCTTTATTTTACTCAACTGAAGCAAATATTTCAAGTCATTTTTTTGGCTAGTGTCCAATTTCATCTAAATATCTTTAGTTTAAAATTATAAAATGGGTAATCTAGACATTTTAATTTTGGTGAACACAAACCCTATTTCTTAAAAAGGAAGGAAATAATAATAATAATATACTGTAATTTTTTCCCAATTGAGAAGTAACACTTTTAATTCATGAAAACTCTTAAAAATGTAATTGAACTTTTAATAACCCCATTACTGTAACTGGTTGACATTACTTTGATTTGAAGAGTTGAACCTTTTCTATTGGGACAGCCCATATAATAATAGAATTGTTTCTTTTTTCTGCTCTGGCTCCTCACTATTAACATATCTCAGCGGCAGTAGTGGAGTTTTATCATCATATTTCTCGAATACTAATTCAAGAAAATTTAATCCCCTGGTGATACGAGTTAGCCTTTCCAAGTGTGCTGTTATAAATCCACATGAGAACTGAGCTGGTGGTGGTTGGCGGTCAATGTTAGCTCAGTAGATGGAAGCTAAGTGTTTAGAAATCCAATGCTCCTCCTTCATAAAAGCTCTGATTCATATTCCCAGCTGGATTTTGCTATCTTGGTTTAGTGATTCTCTGCCTCATGGACCTGACCTTCCCAGCTGCCAAAGGTAGTGCTCCTTGGTAGAGATGGTAGAAGAGGCTTTGTGGCTAGCTCATGGACCCATTGACACTGATAGCCCTCAAGGTTTGACATGAACTCTAGGCTAGATCAGAAGCAGAGTCTCTTGACTGAAGGAACTGCATAGTACGTGGGCATTGGGCTTTCGCTTTGGGTGCTCAGATACGTTCAGGCAATTTTATCACTAAATATTTATTTGAGGGGACTAGGGGTGAGGATAGAGAAAGGCTTCACAGTCAGGGCATGGGCATGTGAAGTGTCTGACTAGATTCACTGGTCAGAAATTTCCAAATACAATATGAATTAATGAATAAAGCTCTATTAATACATAACAGGAAAAGCATTAAAAATATTAGCAAATGCCTAGCTGCAGATTCTCTCCTGCTTTCCACAATTTGGAAAAGGTTTGTGGACAATGCAGCTTACCTCCATTCTCCTTAAGTCAGTGCTCTGTGTTACCAGTGAGGGCACCCTCTTGATTTAGTATGTTATAAATGAAGATTGCAATGGAAGTTTTAAGTTGGCTTTTTAAGTGACATTGATTTTTGGAGACATATTTAGAAATAGAGCTCTATTTCCTGACAAATGATTTTACGATTAAATTTTTTGTTATTACTTGAAATAACTGAATATGCTTTAACTTCTGTCATTGAAGTCTTGGCTCACACATCAGGTTTTGAAATCGAATTTGTAGATGACATTCTTGAAAAAAGTGCCACCCAAATGAAACATTTTTCTTCTGGTTCCTTAAGTGCTACAGATGTATCACAGACTGAACATGGATGTCACTGAAACAAAATTCTTAAGTACTATTTTCAGAACCAATACACTGGAAAATATGACCTTTCATTTCAATTTTTCTTTATCTTAAAGCCCAGGTGATACGCCTCAATTTCTATAAAGTCTGTGAGACCACATCACAGCAAAGTTGCAGATTTTCTGAGCAGCGTAGGGTTTTAGATTGTGCAGGCTCCGTCTTCTGTCACAATTCTGCAGATATTGTATAGAAGAGCATCATTTTTTCTGTTTGTTTTCATTTAATGTCAAAAAATCATTACATTGTACTAGATTTCAAAATGGATTTTTCGTGACTGGTTTCCCAGGCTCATTTTGTAGATCAAAAGTCTTTTGAGAATAGCTTGTGTTCTTTTGTTTTAGCAAAGTATATATAATTGATAAACTTCCTTTGAAAATAATCTTTAAACATAGAATTCAAGTGTCTCTGTTAAAATGGTTAAACATTGATTAGCAAGAGACAAATCCTATCTTACCTAGCCTAATTCACAAATGAGGAGGGTTGATGAGGGAGAAGTAATTGCCATTGACAAGTCTGTTAGCATTGCATTTGAGTACTGAAAGTGTAGACGGGCGTGAGTTACTGTATTGGGTTGAAACTTCTATCCCTGAAGTTCTGTACATGCAGCATTTTTCCTTTTCTGAGGTATTTCTTAAGAAACCACTACTCTGGCATATCAGATTTTCTCCCCTGGGAAAATTTCTCTTTGTGTATCCCATGCCCCTTTGTACCTTTAAGTCTTTCATATCCTCTTACTATTTTTGTTTTGTTTTTCAATTACGGAAATAAAACTGTTTAACAACTCCAGTGTTCAATTACAGTTGCTTTCAGACATTTCATAAAGAGTGATTTTTGCCTGAGGCAGAATGTAAATGAGAATGGCTCTTAAACCTTGCACATCCTCATTTGGGGTGTTACTAAACACATGAAGAATCATTTTTCAATTCAGAATCCATATCTTTCTAATCAGTGTTAGTTCCGTCTGGCCAAAATATTTAAAATCAATGTATATTTTTTTCTTTTCAGAGGTTTAAAAATACATGATGTCTGGATTCCAAACTTGTCTTCTATATTATAAACTGAAAGATAAGTAGAATATAAAAGATTTCTCTTCCACAGTTTTAAATTGAAATACAAACATATTTGTTGGTTAGCTAAGTAGTTGCAACTTAAAATTTTATTTAGAATTGATATTTACACAGCAAGTTGCTTGTATTGACACAGTTCTGTTGACCAGCACATTGTACAGTGGGATCACTGTGCTTGGTAGTTTACTACTGGGGATAGAAATTTTTTTTATTGTGTAGAACTTTATATTTGCAAGAGTTCTGTCCATCAAGCTTCAGTCCTGAGCAGAAATCTGATGATACTGTGATTCTTTACTTTTAAAGCAAGTCAAGATTAGGTGAATAATTGAAAAATAAATTACTAAAACACAGACTTAAATAGTGGATGCTACATGTTGAGGCAAGTTGGTGGGGAAAAAAAAAAAAGTATGTAATCTTTGGCTTTTTGCTAAATGGAATTCTTTGTACAGACGTACGTTAACTGCTTCGTTATTGTCTGGTATAATTGGTGTAAGCTAGCCAGTTGTATTTTGGAATTTGCAAATCTACATGGGACGGATCTTTAAAATATCTTAGAATACTTACATGATCTTATGCTGGTTTTAAATAGCAATTTGATCTTGGCAAGATTAGCCTGGGGCTTCCTCTAGCTAAACTTAAATAATGAAATATTTAATGCAGTGACAAGTTGTGAGGTTTCTAATAACGATCTGGGTCGATCAAGATCAACATTACGCTTTGTGAGTTGTTTTTTAATGGTGATCACCATCTAAATAATGCACTAACTTAACCATGCCCTTAGCCCATCTGAACTTGTATCCTGGTGGAGGACGTTGAATGAAGCTTCTAACTTTCTGGGCAAAAACTGTAAGTTAAACCACTGTGATTAATTGCTCTATGTGTTATGTTAAGATCACTTAAGAACACATGGTGCTATGACTTAGGATCTCTTTCATAAAAAACTTAATGCTTCATAGCTCTGGTATTATCTTGTATCAGTTTAAATAAAGATTGTCCAAGGGAGAAACAGGAGAAGAGGGTGGAGTGAAGATGATTGCAATTCAGCTGAAAAGTGTATAAGCATTCCCTGACTAGTCTAGAAAGTGGTTTTAATTAGTACAGGAAGGAAAGCCTTGTGAGCAAAGAACAAATATTTCTTAATGGTATTTGGAAAGGAGGATGGTGCAAAATAGTTATTCTGAAAACACTCTGCCAGATTATTTTTCCCTTTCTTTTAAGAACAGAAATCGAAAATGTGAAGTGTGCTTTTCAGATCTTTGAAAATACTTTACTGTATTTCATACTATTCTATGGTGTCTGACTTTGTGTCTCTTATTTCTGTTTTAGGACTTTACAGTTTTGTGCTTTTGGAAGCAAAGAGATGAGGAAAATAGGCATTTAAGTCTGCTGGCAGACCAGGCAATCTTACTAACAAAAATTTTTGTATATTTACTATTAAAAAGAACAAAACCACAAAAACCAACTCATGTTCTCACCTCCACTTTTGTGATCTTCCTTTGTTACTACATTTCTATTAAGTTTACAGCAGACTTATGAATTTCAGCTTTGAAAAATATGTACCATACACATAAATTAGAACAAGCGCGAGTTTACTAAGATGCAATAGTAATGATCTAGACAGTTTATCCCTTCTCACAGTCATATATATTTCAAATAATCTGCTATAGTAAGGCATTAGATGTGCACTCATGACTCCTGTTTTTTTGGTAATACTTCCTCTAAAGAGATGTAAAAAAGTGTAACTTGCATTACCTATGGAACATTGTTTAACATTTGCATAAACATACATTTAACAAATTGTACCAAGAGGTAAGATGCAACACAATCATATCATAATTGCATGATCAATTCACTGTGAGTATGTTTTCTCCCTTGATGCAATTTAGTAAATGGGAGTTTGGGTGAATATGAAACAATTTCTTGCTTACTGTGATTTGTTCAGTTACTTTGGGGTGGCTTTAGAAATAGTAAGAAATATCTTCTTAGCTTAATTCAGTTCAGAATGTATTTCCCTAATGACCTTTTCAGATTGCACAGATGTTCTCATGGAGGTTGGATCTGTTTCTCATGGTTTAAGTGTCTAGATTCTATATAGTCTAGATGTAAACTAGAATTATATGGAAAACAATTCCTTAATGTAAAACTTCTTTTGCATTAGGATTAGTTTGATTAGTCAACATTTGTAAGATTCCCTTACAGTAGCTAGGGATATAGCAAGTCTTTGTGAGCAAAAAAGGTGACAAAAGAAAAGGAGTTTGAGATCTGGAAGTTACTTTTAGTGTGTGGAGGAGAAACTATTTCCTGTTTAATACAGAATAAATACAAGAAAACAGCTTAAATATTGTGAATGTTAGTATAAGATAAAGGTACTTATCAGGTAGATTTTGTAAATCTAGTGTTAAGCTTAGTATAATTTTCTTAATTGTGTATGACATGGCTCAATGGTAAGCAACGTGGAATATCTCTGACTATAATGTTGATTCATACACACTGTACTGTATTTAGGACTTTGTGGTGTGTTTGTATAGGATAGAACATATCTTCTAGTTGTAGTTACTGAAACAGAGATAGGTGTTCTTATGTGGGCAACTAGCCAAAAGAGCTACATCCCTGTCATAAAAGTGGTTTTTCTATTTCATTGAGGTGTAATGATGTGGAGGTGGAGGAGAGGAAGCAATGGGAGGTATATAGGTATGTGGTCTTCACAAGTGCTTTATGCATATAAATTTAGCAGATGCTATTTACTTTAAACGGTATTGCTATTTTTAATTTTCAGTGTTTTCACACAGAGCTTTGTGTATGTTAGTAGGTGTCACTGAGAAGCTCTACCGTTAAAAGTTGAATACAAAGTCTGCTGGAATATGGAGTAAATCACAAGGCACTCATAGATTTATAGCTCTGATTTAGAAAAAGGGGAATGTAAACTCTGCCCTGAGAAAGGTAGTGGCTAAATACATATGACCAATAGTGATGCTCAGAAGGAATGGATGAGTACTGAAAAGATGCACTCTTCTTTAAACAAGGACACACATTGCTTCTCTTCATGCACTTTGACAACTTTTCAAACTTTTTTATCAGTACTGAGACTCCTAGCCAGGACTTCTTGCACTGTCTTGGGTGCTTATGTAGCTAATGGAGAAGATGCTGAAGGTCTAGGACAGAGGTCCTTCTCTGAATCTAGCTGTTCTTATAGAAGATACTGCTGCTGCCCAGCTGGAGGTTGCTGCCCTCACTGCTTTGCTGAAAAAGAAGGATTATGTGTATGCTTCCTTGTCTGCTTTAGGCTGGTAGTTTAAACAGATGATAAAGGCTGATATGAGCTAACTCACCTGACCTTGCCTGAGGTTGTTTTAGGAGAGCTCATGTAATCCTTAAACATGATTTTTCCAGAGGAAAGGAAGAGTAACGACTGATAGAAGTCAGCAGTCAAGAATTGTAAGGTACAGCGTTTTTTAGGTCAACATCAGTCTGTGACCTGAGGAAAACAACCCTAAGAAATTTCTATATAAATAAGTGCTTGCATATTAGGATTATGCAGATATAACTTAATGATTTCCTTAATTAGTTAGGACTTAAGTTACATGATTTCTCAAGTCTAGAATTGTTTTCACTTCAGTGAGTCAGTAGGTGCTGACCTACGTGTTTAGTAGACAAAGGCATAGCACTTCTGAGTTTTATGTTTGTGAATTTTGGCCTTGCTCTTTACATAAGCAGTATTTATGACAGCAAATTGATGATTTTGGTTTGAACAAACACATCAGTCTCTGCTTTGGTAGTCATGGACAAAATTATACTGATTTTATAAGGGAAGTGTTTAACTATTATACAGTGTATTCATAGAAATGTCTTAAAATATTTTTGGTGTTATTATGAACACTTCTTTGATGCACAGGATAGGTGCATATCTCCATCATACAAGAATTAAAAAAAATAAAATAGTACCCCCTAAACAAATGAAAAAGCCCCAGAAACCTAAGATTTCTGATAACAAATAATTTTAAATGTGACTAGTCCTGTACAAGTGAGTGGAAATACTCACTCACATGCTGTATTATCTTGTTGAACTGGAAACGGAGCTATTAGCGATATCTTCAACCAGTACAGGATTAGATGTTTATCTCACATGCAGAGGTCCAAGAATTAAACTCCTGGGGCATATTGTCAGTGAATGTGCTGTCTAACTGGGCTCTCCTCTCTTTCTGGAACACTGAGCAGAGCTTTTTTTCTGTTAGGGTAAGTAGTGTGGCTTGCAAAATTGCTTTAGCTATATGTTACTGGTTTAGAATTTCTAATTTTAGGAAGTAATGCTACAAACATCTTGAACTACACAACTTAAATTTGCTTACTTTTCCATTAAAACGTTTGTCACTTATGTAATGAGGTAGTTGTTAGTTTTTGGTAAGGCTTTTTCCTGAAAGCTGAGTTGTGTTACACTGAAATGTAGATCTTGTTGGAAAATTGTGTGGTTTTGTTTGTTTTGGTTTTTTAATTAGCTTTTTTAAGACATCTTAACTGTTGTTATATTCTGTTTTCAGGTATCCCATAAGTTATATATAGTATTACACTGAGGGTGAAGAGGCTTTGAGAAGAATGTGCTTTTCTGAAAGACAGTCTAGAATCCAGACATATTATTTATTAATTCCTCAATGTTCTAGATGTCTTAGGGTTGTACTTTGGCATGCATTATTTCTGGCAGCAATGCTGACTTAGGCATACCCTACTCCTCCTTCCTTTGCTGCTTGCTCCAAATTCTGTGTAATCTTTGTGGGATACAGAGGTAAATGGAATCAGAGGCTTGGTTTACCGTGTAGCAAAAGTGGTATTGGGAGCCATAAGTGATGGACGCCGGAGACGAGCGGTGTCCTTCAGGGGTCTGTGCTGG
>NW_009615394.1:0-9850 GCF_000690535.1 Cariama cristata
TGCAGGGCCAGGACCCCAGAAATGGGGCCAAGTGGATGGGGCTGTACCGGGGCTCAGCCTGGGCTGGAGCTCAGGGTCTGGGTTTGGGACGGACTGTGCCGTAACTCAGGGGTCTGGCTCAGGGAGGGTGGGCCAGGTGAGGAGCGGGACATCCCTCACCGTGTCCCTGGTTCTTTATGCCCACCCCCAAGGTGTCTGTGTAGCTGGGTATGGACAGTCTGGAGGGAACGAGATCCTGCAGCTGCTCCCACCGCCAACGCTGCAGGCGAAGGAGACCCAGGTGGGTGTTGCAGCCAGGGTGGCAGCAGGCCTCTCTGTCCTCCTTGGCCTGGCGTCTTCAGAGACCGAGCTAGGGCTGTGCTGGGCTTCACAAGCTGTTTCTTGGTTTCCGTTGCTCTGACAAGGGCTTGGCCAGGTTTTGAACAGCTTTGGTGGAAAGGTAAGGCACATAATTCACCCGGCTGCTGTCCGGTTGAGGTAGCGCAGGTTGACAGTCTAGTCATGTAATCCTGCTGCTCTGCCAGCAGCTTGTGCCATGAAAACTTCACCTCCAGATGCATGAGTGAAAGCATTTTGTGGGGAAATAAGACAGATGAGGACACCAAGGCAAATGAAGAAGGGACTTGCTGAGATGCCTGAACCTGGGGGAGCATGCTGCTGAACAGTGAGGTTGGCCCTTGGGTGGGTGACCTCTACACTAAAGTAGAAGGTGTTGTTTGGTCACTGGGTGAGCAGAAAGCTTCTGAGCCAGACGTGCATGGATTGCAACGAACCTGGGCAGAGCTCTTGGCAGGAACTTTCTCCAGATTTTTTTTTTTTCCTCTATTTTGGGATCCTTCAATCCTATAGCTCCTGTTGAAAAAGGCATTACTGGACAGGCAAGAGCTTTACCAAGTGAGAGTTTGTCTTGTGTCTGTCTTTTTTTGTGCTAAACGACCACGCCAAGTTCTGCACCATTAAGTGTGAAGAAATGACTTTGCCTGTGATTTCTAGGGCCTCTGTCCAGAGAGGGATTTCAAGGTGGAATGTGGTGGATTTTCAAACCGCCCAGTCTACAGCCTGAAATATGTGCCGGACACCAGGTATGGCCACGAGGTCCTTCCAGGGCATATTGAAGATGGAGAGGGGCTTGTACACTGAGAGAGAGCTTGTTTTCCTTGCCTGCTTCCCAACCCAGCTGGTCGGTCCTGCCAGCTCTGAGAGCAGCCTGAGCCTGGGTGGGGAGTTGCTGGCCAGTGACACGTAGTGACCCTCCCTGTCTTGGTGTCTGGAGAGGAGCCGTCTGTCGGGGTGCTCAGCAAAAGGGAGTGCACCCACTGCTGCGGTACTGAAAGCCACAGTGGTGCGTCTTGTGGGGCAGCTGGCAGGGAAACTGAAGCTGCTGCTGGATAACTTGAATCCTCAGCTTCTTCCAGAAGTGAGCCGCAGGGGCTGCCAACATTGATGCTGGCTCACCGGGGATCCCTTCCTACCCCAATTCGGAGCAACAGTGGCCTGTATATCTTCCTTGATCTGCCTTTTCCATCCCTTCTTTCTGCATTTGGCGCTGTGTGGAGGTACTCAGCGGGCAGAGCAGGATACTAGTGGCTGCTGGCACTGCTCTGTAAGTCCCTGCGTGTGCAGGTTCGGAAGGTTTTTTTCCTGCTGTGGATTGTAGACCAAAACAAACACGCTTCCCTCTGGCTGATTCATTTCACTCCTTCAGCTCTCTCCACCTACCCAAGCCCCCGTTGCTACTTTGGGACTCTTTGCATCATTCTTAGTCTAGCGCTTTTGGAAAATGTGCTAATTAAATGCTGTTGCCTGGGACTGTGTTTGCCTGGGCTCCGTAGAGCACCCTGGCGTGAGGACTTCGGGGATTATGGCCCTTATGGCCCCTTCTCTGCTCCAAGCAGAGGCAAGAGCTCCTGAGCCCAGGAGGAGCAGCAGACCACTTTGTCCCAGGCCAGGGGGAAAAAAGGCTGTTCTCTGCTCCTGAAGAGTTTTGTGGGGTTCTTTTTGTTTCCTCAGCTTGCTGGTGACGAGCGGCCCACCAGACAGCTCCCTCCAGGTCTGGCAGGTGTCAGCAGAGGACTCTGGTAAGGGAACATATTTCTGAGCTTGAGTAGTTTCTCAATGTAGTCTTTGCGTCAAGCATCTCTAGCTTCCCCTTCTTCCTGGGTGTAAAATGAGGGGAGGA
Source organism: Cariama cristata (assembly GCF_000690535.1). Taxonomy (NCBI): domain Eukaryota; kingdom Metazoa; phylum Chordata; class Aves; order Cariamiformes; family Cariamidae; genus Cariama; species Cariama cristata. The sequence goes on from NW_009615394.1 coordinate 2,180, forward strand.
GTGAAGTGACAGTCCCGTTCGGTGAAGTCCCGAGTGGCTGCCCTTGAAAGAGAAGGGCACGAGACAAGTGCCTACACCAATTCTGGTGGCTTGGAAAGATGCAGACTTGACGGCACAAACCTCGTGAGGGAATTAGTAGGTTTAGACCTGTCACAGTGGCTTTCCACTTACTTATGAGCTCTTAGTCATACAAACAAAAACCCTAATCATAGCTGGCACAGCGTTCCCGTAATAACTCCAAGGGCTGGAAATAAAGAACTCCATACATCACCTTTCAGGACATACCGTGAACCACCCCAGTTCTCCAAGCCTGTGTCTGCCTGCTTCTAGAAGAGGACTGCCGTTGCTTTGTCTACTCTTGTGAAATACTTTGAAACCACCAGAAAGGAAGTGCAAAATGTTATTAGAAGTTTTCTTATTTTTCTTGGTTGAAAATAATGCTCTTGATTGACAACTTTCTATGCATTTTGCTAGATTTCAAATGGCTTGTTGTCAGTCCTCGCGGGATGTCTTGGAAAGAGGGGTTTTATTCTGGAGAGGGGGTTAGTCATCATTGGATTTCTTGTTGGTTTAGTATGTCACTTTTAGCTTTGTGAGGCATCTTTGTGAAACAGGTTAGTCTTGTGGATTACTTGACTCCTGATGTGTTTTACAGCTGCTTACATCTCTTTCAAATAGATGTGATTAAATCTGTAAGCGCCATACCTGCAGAAGACGGCACTGGGCAGCCTTGGGCTAAAATTGCAACTGTTTCGACCAGAGCCCCGTGGGTCCTTCACGGCTCAAGACTCAATAATGTCCAAATCACAGAGGTTGAATCGAGAAAAAATGTCTACATGGCAGGTATGCAAACCAAGCCTAATGTCTGATTTTTTGGAAAGTTAGGCTTTGGGTAAAGCAAGGGTAACTGCTCAAGTGGCAAACGTTTCGCTGGGTGGGTACTTTCAGACGTGTGCCAAAGAGCATAGAGCGATTTGCAGAAATTACATTGTCTTGAGGAAAAAAGTTACAACACTCTGGTCCATCTCCAGCTTCTCACTACTCCCATGACAGTGATTTCTCAGGCTTCTGCCCCAGATCTGTGCCCTGCGAGAGCGACGTAGATGGTTTCAGTGCAAAGAACTGGGTTAGCAGAGGGCAGCTGTGTACGTTGTCCCAAACAAGGGAGATGCTGGCCCCACAGTCGCATCACTTGGGGTTGTTGAAATTGGCATCAGTTCGCTTCTGAGCGAGCGCTGTGTTGCTCTGTGATCTGTCCGTGCGGCTGGGAGGAGGGATGATGCCAACCTCGTTAAACCAGCCCTGCCTCACCTCGAGGTGGTTAATCCAGGTCTGGTTTGTTGGGGGTGCTGGAGACCATCTGTCTTCACCTACACAGTGAGACTCAGTCCCCACACATCTCATCCCCTGGTGAGGAAAACACGTGTGTATGTGTCCAGTGGCTGTAACAGAGTGTGCTGAGCAAAAGGAAGGTCTATTTGTCACTGCTATGCCCTGTCCCCGTGCCACAGGGACTGACGTGGCTCCCGCTGCAGAAGGGTGGTGCTGGAGGTATCGCCTTGGTCAGTCTTGAGTCCCCCATGGGAGCTGGAACAGAGCTAGCGTTAGTCGTGGGCCTGCCCGTCTCCTCTGCCTGGGTGTTAACATCACCTTTTGAGGGGTACAGACTGCGCCTGCTCCACATGGACCCTGTGCAGAGATAATTCTCGAGCAGGCTGTCAGCCTCTGCTGCTGGCTCTCTTGAAGAGCTAACTGGTATTGCTTGAAAGCCACTTCTAGGGACGAGGCTGGAAATCTGCTTTCTCAGGCAATATTGCAGCACAGAAATCATGCAAATGCTCCTCATGGCATCTGAGACCTGCCTCTCTTTTTCTAGCCTCCAGAAACAGCGAGGAGCTCAGCGGCCTGGCCTTCCTGGATTGCAGCACCTTGCTCCTGTGCTGTGCCAAGGGGCAGCTGTGCCTGGCTGACATTCGGCAGCCCTTGGAGGCTGTGTCCGTCCCCTCGGCGCCGTGTGGCGAGCGGTGGTGCATGGGAGTCGGGCGCGGACCTCAAGGCTCTGACTCAAGCTCCCGACCCGTAGCTTGCCTGTCGAGCGGAGGACACCTCACCCTGACAGATGTAAGAAAAACTTCGGAGTCCATGGCCTCAGCAAAGTGCAGAGTTCCTTCTCCCAGCTCAGGTGCGGAGTTCCTGTGCATCTCCTGGGCTCCTGCTCTGGAAGGCTGCCTCGCCATTTCAGGTATGTGCTTTGGGCAGAGATCTCCTTTTCTGGATGCTTTTTTGATCTGTGTTTCTATCGAGGGCCAGTTCACCCCACCCTACTTTAAACACCCCAGTTAGGCAGTGGTTGTTCAGAGCTGCCCCTGGAGCCAGCAGAGATGCGAGCTGGTCATCCCCTGCAGCTGCCTCTCTCCAACAACCACAGAAGGAGCCTGGATGGATTCTGGGGGGCTCCTGCTTCCCTCCTGGGAGAATAAAGACCCCAAGCCCTTAGCAAACACTGCCTGATAGTGCCAGCGACGGCCTGGCCGCAGGGATGCTGCGCTGATAAGACCGGCTGGGCAGCAAGGCTGCCTCTTGGCCAGAGCATTGCAAATTCAGACTAGTGAATCTGCAAGCTGTTTGGATCTGGCCCGTGTTCTCCCTGGCAGCTGTTAGCTGGAGACCAGCTCCTCGGAGGCTTGGATGCTCTGCTGTCACAGGTTTTCAGTCTGGGCCTTTGTCCTCGTTTCTGTCTCAGCAGCCCTGCCGGGAGGTGAGCATGAGCCCAAATGGCCTAGAGCAAAGCAATTTACTTCTGTGGTCTCTCTAATTTCCTTTTATTCAAGGTTTTGATGGGACCGTGCACGTGTATGACGCGCGGAGCTGGGACAGCTCTGGCAGGGAAGCAGAGCCGATCTTTGTTCACAAAGGCCACGCGTTCGGCAGGCCGGGCAGCAGCGGAAGCCCTCCCCTGGTCACAACGCACGCATGGCATCCGCAGAAACCAAGAACTTTATTGTCAGCAGCAAGCGACGGTTCCCTGCACGTTTGGGACTGGGTTCAGTCTTGTGGGAAGTGTGGGTAGATGATACTTTCGGCGAGATGTGGTGTGTTTCCTGTCTATGTTCTGGTTTGCGTAGGCTGCGAGGTATCTGTTTGTGTGCAGATACTGGTTTGAGACAGTTGTAGTGAACAGAACCAACTGTAAAGAGTGCTATTTTAATATAGTAAAAATTTGGATTGTGTTACTTGTTCTCCTGTGTACCAGCCCTCAAACGATAGCTGTGTCTGTGTATTAGCCTGTAGTCCTGGTCGCGTCCGCTAGCGGAGAACATCCTGCCGTCATTTTATCGTAGACCCATGTTATCATGTCTGCACCGTACTTTTCTGAAGAAAATGGACAAAAAAAGCACGAGTACAGTTTGAGGAAACGGGCTATTCTGTGGCTTATTTAACCCGCTGTTTTCCAGGCCCGAAGCACCAAGGGGAAGGCTGTGCGCCCCGTGGGGTGTTGGCGTTTCATCACGTGTGTGTGTCACGAGTCGTGGCCTCCGCTCAGGAAGCTGCAGTGCCAGCGCAGCCTGCTCGCAGCCTGCGAAAGGAACAGCAACAACCTTTTTGGCCCCAGCCTGCTCCAAGCTTTGCCCTCCCCCTGTGTAACTGGAGAGCACCCAGCCTAAGAAAAGGCATTGGTATCTTTTGGCTCTTTTCCCACCAACTGAAAGTTTAAATTTGATCGAGCTAATGTGATTTCCTGGGCCTGAGGAAGCCAGGCAATGATTCTTGCAACGCCTACGCTGTTACCAAGGTGTTACTTGGGGCAGGGGGGGTGGGGGAACTGTCTGCTCGTTATCCCGAATGTGAAAACCAGCGCGTTTCATCCCGGAGCTGGGGAGGGAGGCGAGAACCGGGGCAGAGCCTGGCCGCGGGGCTGAGGGTGCTCAGCGGCAAAGCGGGGGACCCCTGCGGTTGGGAACTACTGCCCTGCTTCCCTCAGAGGAGGGGTGCAAAGGGCTCCCCGCTTTTCTGGGTGTAAGCTGAGGTGACGGGGGGGTGAGATGGGTGCTGCGGTGGGTGAGTTGGGGTGAAGGTTGTACTTGGGGAGGACGGTGCTTGAAGCAGAAGGCTTGGCGCTGGGAATGCGGTGTACCGAACTGCGCTGTGTCATGGCAACAGCCGTTTGCCTGCCGGTGCTGAGGCTGAAACCTGCTCCCATCTGTACCATAACGTAACGGGGGGAAGGAAACTCCACGCTGCTCACCTCGCAGGTCTCCTCCCAGCAAAACCCATGTGGGCTTCTTCCACTCCACCCCCAAACCTGTCCCTGCCTACGTGGCAGCGTGTGAAATGGGGGGAGCGTGTCCTGCCCGAGGCCAGGGGGTTTGGTGCTTTGTTACCTCCCAAAGCCGTAGGTCTGTGTCACCGCCAGCAGCGGCAGTCGCTGCACCAGCGAAGGAAATAAAACCCTGAGTGAGCCCAGGAGGAGCTGAGCATTTGTGCGGGAATGCCTGGTCCTCCTCTCCACCCCTGGAGGGTCCCCAGCAAAACCAGTCCAGCTGTGCCAATGTTGTACTGGGGTGAATGGGTTCTGGCCCGGGGGCCTGGGAGGGTTTCTGCCCCGGTGAGGGACAGCTAGGAGGGCTCCTGGCCTTCCAGTCCCTCGACATCTGCTGTTGAGTCTGTTCCTTCCCGCGGTGGGAGAGCACTGAGACCGCCGGGTTCATCAGTTGAGGAGGTGGCGTTTCTGGTCCAGGACCGGGATCAGGAAGAGCAGCGTGTGGGTGATGGGTGCACGGGCGTGGAGGATTCCCCAGGGGGGATCCTGGCACTCAAGGGATCTTTTTAAGCACCCGTGGGAGTGGGAAATTTGGCAAACGGAGGTGTGCAGCTCAGCTGCTGCAGCTCCTCTTGGCTCCTCCGCAACACACAGCCTTTAGATGGAAGCTCCCACCAGGGCGAGGGTCCGGCCTCGGAGGTGTGGGCTCTGGGGGGCAGAGATGATGGCTGGTGCCTTCCCAGCAACCAGGCTTCATCTTCCTCGCTGTCCCCTTTGCAGGGACGTGGTGGAGGAGCTGACAAGCAGAAGCAGCGGAGCCAAGCCTGTCCCTGTCCCACGTCACGGTGATGGAGGTAGCGCAGAGACGACAGGGAAGCAAACTTGCTTGGCTTTCTAGAGCAATGGGGCTTGAGCAATAGCACAGTTTGTACTCATCTAAACTTCCCTTTCCCCCCCCCTTCCCTAAAAATAACTTAAGCCTTCTTGTCCAGCTTGAACCAGATTTGACAGGGGACCAGAGATGTCCAAAATACTAAGTACTTGCAGCTGCCGTAGGAAGGGATTATGCACAGAGGCGAGATCTCCCTTTAAACGTGACGCTGGGGAACTCGCACGGGGTGGGAAAGGCGTTTCTCCCAGAAATGCATCACGTGGACCTGCCGGCAACGCCTGAATGTTTGATCAGAGACCCCGGTTGTGTGACTGGGGGGACCTTGGCCTTGCTGGAGCCAGAGTTGCCCTTGGTGGGGAAGGCTGGGGTGGCTCCTGCCCCCAGCCCAAATGCTGATGCCCCCAAGAAGGACCGATTTAAGGGTGGTCTCTCCTTCCCCACAGCATCAGTGTGGGAAGGGGCAGCTTCCAGCTGTGTTGGACGTGGATGTGTCCAACCTCTGCTCTCCCTGGGACCACGGAAAGGTCCTCCCGGACCCCTGTCTTCACTGGGGCAAGCTGGCCACCGAGCTTTGCTCTCTGGTCTAACCCCAGGGCAAGGCATCGCAGCTGGGGAGAGCGAGGGGGCTGGACACGCAGGGCTGGAGAGACATTTCCCGGCAGGGAGCGGATCCGGAATGGTGCTGTGGATGCTGGCCAGAGCAAGCTGTGCTCTGGGTTTCCCCTTCATTGCCTGCGAGGGGACAAACCGCAGCCCTTCTCTGAGGGTCTATCCCCCAATTCTGGCCCAGAAATGGGGGCGTTATTTGGCTCATCCCCCAGTCCTGGCTCCTCCTGCTCCCGGGGGAGATGAGCAGCTCACCGCAGCATCAGCTCCCCGCTGCCTGCGCACCAAGGTGGGGTGGTTCAGCCCCGGAGCTGCCACCGGCGCTGCTCCATGGACATCTCCCCCCACCCGGGACACCCACCCACTGCGGCGCTGGGGCTTGGGCCGTGGACAGAGATGTGCAGGCATTGCTGCGTCCTTCGAGGAGAAGCAGGGGCTTTCGGAGCCTCCATCCTCACTGCTCTCCCTGGCTCCTTCGCAGCCCCTTGCTGGGAAGACACGACTTCAGACCGAGCGCGGCAACAAGGAGGGGAGCTGCGGCGAGGGCAGGAGCTCGGTTTGCTGCACCGCACGGAGATTGCGAGAGCCGAGGCGAACTTAATGCAACTATTTTGTGCAACACCAGGGGCTGAGAAGAGGCCGATGCTCGCGGCGCTGCTGCCGACAGCGCTTTCGGAGCGTGCCCGGGTGTTTTTAAGGACTGGGGACTTCTGCTTCGAGGCCTTGCGTTGCTCTTTAGAACTGCTGGGCTGTATTTGTGGGGAGAAGATTGGCCCGGGCTGGCCTTGGCTGGATTCAACAGGGCAGCCCCTGTCTGTGCCTGTTCCCCCGCAGCTGGAGCATCCTCTGCGCCTTGAGAGGCCGGGACACCTCCATTTGCACCGAGGGCCATCCGGATTGCCCCATCCCACAGGACAGCGACACAGGGCTGGGATCCAGCTCCCGGCATCATCCCTGGGACTTGTTCCTCCCTTCTGCTACCCCGGGTACAAATGCACGGCACTGGTGAGACCTCAGCTTTTATTTACAGCTCTCCGGCCGCTGCGGGAGGCTGGGGTTTATGATGAACACTACGATGGTTGGTCTTCCGTCATGCTCGTGGGCATCAGCTCTGGGATGTACGGAGCCCGGCAGTGCCAACCTTTAGGGCACAACTTCTTAAACCATCAGCTCTGAGGAGTTCCTCAGCAGGACGCAGACTGGACGTTGCTCGTTTAACACGTCGCTCGTTAGCGCGCTGCGCTCGCTGGGTACCGCGTGGCCTTGCATTTCGTTTCCGAAATCACGCCCGGTCCCTCCTATAGGATACAGAAACCTTTGTCTTCTCCTCCCTGGCTCCCACTGGAACATCTGCCTGTCTCTGTGCCCCGGGGAAGGCTGCCATGGGTGCAGCGAGGAGGGGACGAGGAGGGACGGGGGGTGGCTCAGCGGAGCAGGGCCGGTGCCGCTGCTCACCCTGGTCCTCGGCAGGAGGAGCGGGATCCCCCACAGTGGCCGTGTCCATCTGCGCTGGTCTTCTAGGACGGCGTCGCAGGTGATGGAGAGAACGCCGGCGTTTCTGGGGCAGGGCATAGCCCGTTGTGAGAGCGACGTGGTGGTTCGATGCCTTGCCCTGGACGTCTGTCTCCGCTGGCAGGGAGCCCAGGCAGGGCAGGCTGAAGCTGCCTTGGTGCTTTCTCACCCAAATAACCGAGAATTCAGATGTTGGTGAAGAGCAACGAGGGTGCCGGGGCGGTGGGAGGTGGGCAGATGGTGCCCGGGCAGGCGGCTCCCCTGTGCTCCCCCAGCTAAGAGACAGCTCGGGCCGAGTCCTCTGGCGTTTTAGCATCGATTTGTGTGGGTTCTGCTACAGCCCGGCGCTCGCAGAGCGCACACAAACACGCCGACATTTGGTGTGAGCCGAGGCCGGGAG
>NW_009615395.1:0-237 GCF_000690535.1 Cariama cristata
TGTAAATACACGCAAAAAAACCCAACAGTACAAATATTTAAGTCCTAAACTTAACGAGAACAACTTCATACTTTAGGCAAAATTCAGATTTAATTTTTAGAAGGGTTTAACAAAATAAATACAAAGGAGCGGAGGGCGAGCGCGGGCACCTGGGAACTGCGAGGTGGGCTTGGGGCTAAACAGGCGCAACCGGGCAGCGCGCTGCGCAAGGGCTGTGCGAAACACAGCCCATCGAAT
>NW_009615395.1:366-2870 GCF_000690535.1 Cariama cristata
GGGGCTGCGGGTTGCTGGTGCTGTGTGAGAGCAGGATGGGCTTCGCAGGCAACGGCGTGCTACCGTACAGTGAGGCTGCGAAACAGAAAAGAGGAGGAAAAAAAGAAAATAAATAAATAAATAAAAAAAACCCCAAACCCTAACAAAAAAAGCCTGAACTCATCTCCCTTAAAAACAAAATTAGGCCTTGTAAGGACTGTTTTGAAAGCAGTCTCATTTTAAGATGCATTTCTTTTGCAAGCTCTAATTAAGACGTACAAAAAAAAAAAAAAACCCAACAAAAACCACCCCATTAGACTAATTTACATTTACAAGGTTTTTATTTTTTTTAATGGAAAAATAAAGGCAAACCTTCTGAAAGTAATGTTTACTTAGAAACGCTTTTTCCTTATGCAAGTTACGCAAACGCAAGGCAATAACAAACTATCGTACATAATTCCTAACGTCTCCGCAGACCATTAGGAGCTCTCACAGCCTACGCGAGTCGAGCAGGCGCTGCCCGCCCCCCTCCCAGCTCTACGGCGGCGCGAAGCCCACCTAAGACCCGAACCCCGCCTCGGTCCGTGTTCCACTCGGGCACTGCTACCTGCTACGCTATCTACGCAGTTCTGTTTTAAAATACAAATCCAGGAAAGTGAATTTACAAGGTCAGCAAAATACATATTTAAAGTCTCAGCTGATTGTATGCAGTCCGGGGAGCACCAACCACTGTCCGTCCGTCGGTGCCGGGGAGACCTGGAACCGAGCCGCTGCCAACGCTTCCGTTGTCATTAATCCTGACATTAAACGTGCCGCTGGGTACAAAGAGTTACCGCAAGTCCTGTTTGCCCACACTTGAGTGTTTTTTCCCCAAGGGGTGGGCAGCGACCTCCACTATCGGCGCATGCTCTGTGCCCAGCATCCTGCGCATCCCAAATCGTCTCCAGAAGAAAGGCGACCGGTTCCTGCCGAGTACAACGGCTCTGCTGTCACCGGCAGTTTAGATTTCAAATGGCTGATTTCAGTCTCCAGTAGAAGTGACTCACGTAACCACCCTCAGCAAGAAACTACGCTGCATGAATTGGATCTTTTGGGTATTTATGCACTGGTAACAGCTGTCAGATACTAGGAAAAAAAAAAATGCACTGAAAAGGATGCTGAACTCGAAATGCATCTTCACATAGTTTTTGTGAGTGTACGTCGCTTAAATCCAACACTCGTAAGACAGTAATAATTCACCAGAGCTGTACAGAGCATTTAAAACTAGAAATAAATACTAGTACACGCTAGAAGACAAGGTTTAATAATTGATAAAAATGTACAAAAATATCCCAGTCAGCGAGGTTTGCGAACGTGTACCGCAGCCGCCACTGCTGCTCACCCCGCAGGGCTGGCAAAACCTTCCTCAACTGGCCAGAGGCAATCGAAAACGAGACGGGGCTGAAGCTGCTTCCTTCTCCCTTTTTAAGGGCTCTAGACAGGGCTGTGGAACGGTGGTGGTACATTCTTCAGCAGGTTCTTAAGGCAACACATTGAAATTCATCTATAATTTGATTGTTAATTTTTAAATTTCCTTATCGTGAAGATAAACGCTGAAATAACACCCGTAGCTGTTCCGGAGCGGGTTTTAGGGGAGCACAGGCAGCCCCCTCGGCTAGCACCGCACCCAAGGGCCGGTCGCATTCCCATCAACCGCAGCTCCGGGGCTTTGAAAGTTACCGTAAAAACTGACTCGGAGACAGTACTTAGACAGGAATCTCAGCCAGGAACTCAAGTCTTCGTACAAAAGCCCAAAATTGGTTTGGCCAGTGACGCAGCACACAGGAGAGCCATTCCGATATCTGGGGTTTTTTTGCAGTACAGATCAAGAAATGGATTCTTTACTCCCCCGTCTATTGCCTTCCCCCTTCCAACATAAAAACAAATCCATAAAACAAATTAAACCACAAGAAACTATATTAAGAATCTCTTTCTAAAAATGAAATTTTACCTGCCTATGCTGGCCAGGAAAGCCAGCGTTACGACCTTTCTAGGAAGGCCCCTACTTAAGAGATGCTTTGCTAGAAAGGTGCCAACGCTCCCCTGGGCCGGCAGACAAGATCCAGCGTGGCCCGAGACCCTTCTGCCGTGGTGTTCCCCTGGGAGGGCTCCCTCGGGGCGAGCGGAGCGCCCGTCCTGCCCAGCAGGTCCAGGACAGACGCTCGGCTTCACACGCGGAATTGCATCCCCTTCTCTAGATGTGATGCCAGGCCTGTAATAGTAGTACTTGAATGTATCGATGCGGTAAAACCAAAACCCACTGTTACTTCAGCAATGGAACTCAGGATATCAGAACCCACGTCCTGAATTAGACATCGGTTTCTTTTATTATGCCACAATGTAAACATAGTTGGTATAAATAACGTTCTCATTGATCTTCATCCAGTTGTTCCAAAAGAGTCCTCCTCTGTTTTTCCAACTCCCCTTCACTCAGTTCACTGCCAGAAGTATCCCAGTTCGCCTGCAGAGAGAAGCAAGGTCAGTGC
>NW_009615396.1:0-9103 GCF_000690535.1 Cariama cristata
GGATATTAGGAAGAACTCCTTCACTGTTAAGAGTCGTTAAGCACTGGGACGGGCTCCCCAGGGAGGTGGTGGAGTCACCATCCCTGAGGTGTTCAAAAAACATTTAGATGTGGTGCTTCAATACATGGTTTAGTGGGTTTAGCGGGTTTAGCGGGCATGGTGGTATTGGGTATATAGTTGGACTTGATGATCTTTGAGGTCTCTTCCAACCATAATGATTCTATGATTCTATAAATGACAAATATTTCATTTTCTACTTGTGTAATTATACTGCAGTTTAAGGTCTTCTATTTCAGAGCCACTCAGGATTTTCTGGGAGGTGAAGGTGGTGGTACCACAGAGGCCTCTGTGGACAGTTTTCTGGACAGTACTGTGCGGTTACCATCTAAGACATCTTCACAGACTCGGTTGGTTTGCTGCCTATCCGTGTACTGGGCATCGCACCATCTTCCTGGAGTCATGGCCCAGCGTAGAGACTGAGTGAAAGCACCAGTAAAATTAGAACAACAGTGAAGTAAGTGGGTGGTATAAATTAGGAATCACTTTTTTCTGCCTTATGGAGTCTCCTTTATGGTACAATTGTAACAGCGCTCTAGACTTACCAGAACTTTCCAGATGTCTCTTAAATTTCTATGGGACTTTTAAAAAAATCTTAGTGCTCCTAAAAAAAAAAATGGCAAACACTGTCTTGAAGAAGACAGATTATTAGGGCCTATTGCAGAAGCACCTTCACAAATTTCTGCTTCACTCATAATCCTGCTAAACTTGTAGGGCCAAAACCAGAGATGTTACAGGCTATAGTAACGGAACACTGCTCATTACATCTGTTGGTTCAGTTTTGCTAAGAACATTTCCTCTGAAACTAGGCCACTGGCTGCCAAATGTCTGCTGGTCTTGCTCCATATGTGCTGAAAAGGGCATAAATAATTTTCATTTCTTACCTCATACAGAGCTTGCATATACACTGCTGAAGCATTTAGTGAACATAGTGATTTCAGTTCGCTGTGTAAATTGAGTACTTTGAATAGAGTTTTACAACAGCAAAACTGATTTTATAGGAATACCAAATGAAACTAGAATTTACTCCATAAAACATCTGTTTTCATTGGGTTTTAGATGAAAATAAAGTAAAAAGAGCATGTAAAATAAGTATTTGGGCCAAAGATATTAAACTCATAAGCTTAAGCTGAGTTATAATTCCTTGTTTAAATATCTGAATAAGTGACCTGGTCAGCAAACATGTCGAATATCAGCTTCTTCTAGCAACTTTCTATACTGAGTGTTCTGCACACTTCAGTGATAAAACTAGTAATTTGGATACATAAAATGTTTTTAGGCACTTCTGAAAATACTTCACCTTTTCCAATAAAAAATAAGGAATTTTTGTATATCCTGACATGTTCTTAAAACACTTTGAATTCCTTTTCTAAAAAAGTTACTGCTTTTTTCAAAGACCTTTAAACAAGAATAGAGTTACACAGCCTAGTGGTCTGATGAAGAGTAACTGACTGCAAAATAATTTCTTTAGATGAAAACTTCTTTCATTCATTCAAAGTTATTCTTCAGTTATGTGGAGGTTGTATTGCTAAAAGGTTAGTATGTGTTCACTATAGTAGTCCAGTTTTTAAAATGACATGCTTAATGGCATACTCTCTTCTCTGAAATATTCGTTACTTATGACTCAAGAACTGGCTGAATGCCTATCAAAATTATGGCACTTCCTAACAAAATAACTTTTCCATTCATTTAGCCATTTTTTTTTCATTTAGTACTGTTTCATCATACATCACTTTTACTTGATTTCAGATGGACATAAGAATTGACAGGGTTCTGAAGACAATTAATCTGTCAGATTATTATTTTCCAGGTTATCTAAAAGCACTATTACTTAGTTTCTGTTTACTTTACTTCCAGAAGCTGCAATGAAACTGTCATCTTGCAGCTAATAATTTTTTTTCATAGTCTACTAGCATCCCATAAACTTACTTTTCTCACTTCTTTACTTTGTGCGGTTTGATAATATCTGTTTTAAAAACATTTCACATATACTTAGCCTGTGCTTCCCCTTAACTTTATCCTCACAGATGATGAATTTTTCTTTTTGAATGCAGTATAACATCATCAAACATATCTTATATGGCCCTCTCAGCATATTTCAGATAATTCTGTGAAGGTAATTGGCAAATGTCCATTCTTTCTGTTTTGAAATAACCTTATAGTATCAAAGATTTGTGATACACATCTTTAATTTCTAAACAAAGAAGACACTTGGTTTTGGTGAAACTGTATTTCACCTTAGTTTTCTAAAATATCTCAAAACGCAAAGTTTCTAAAAACTGTGAACAGCATATATTCACTGCAGATATCAGTCAGTTTTGAGAATAATGATATTTGTAGCATTTATTTTTCCCACTTTCCCACACATGTTAATTGCTGGTATTGTAGACTGACATCTTTACTCGTGTTTATACCAAAGTCATCCATCCAAATCAAAAGCTGAAGAGTCAAGAAGATGTTTCTATCATGACAGTTCACTTGACCAAAGTAGATTTGTGTAGATTTATTAGTACATGATATCTTCTGCTGTAACATTTGCTTCTTCTGTTTTAGTCTTAATTTTAGGGAAATTAATCCCACTAATGGCTATTAGCAGCAAATTGACTGCATGTGCTGTGGCACTTGCCACACAAAGCCAAAAACAGTCTTCAAAACGTTCTTCTAAGATAACAAATTGAAAGACATTTTCCCGAAAATTGGCAATTCTTTCTGTGAGATGATGAAGTTTCACAGCAGCCATAAAGCTGGTGACTGCAAGTACTATAAATCCACCTGCAACAAAATGAAAGAAGTATTCACCATTGTTGTCCAAACAAGACAAGACATTTTGGTTGTGCTTCAGAAGGCTTATTGAATACAACAGTGAGCATTATACAGAGTACGGATAGACTTAGGCATGGCTTAAACACTTTCAAAATGCTTAGACTTTATTGTATGGCCAAACATCATACCAGTGTTTGTAATAAAGTCTTTTTATCAGTGATATAGAGCCTAAAGTCTGGCATTCATAGTGCCTGTAAAAAGTTGACTAGACACAATAAGCCGAGATGCCACCTGACAGTTCTGTTTTGAGATGAGAATTCACTGCTACTTCATTTTATTCACAAGTATTTAAGTTGAAGAGATACTTAGTAAGGAAAGAGAAGGAACTTTTACTTTTAACATCTTGTATGAATGTGACTGGTGAAAAACACTGGTAAATGATTTTACCTGCAAGGACGTTCCAAAGGCATACTCCTGCTGGACCTTTAATAGCTCGGTAAGGAACTTTTATTGCGTTAAGAATGCAGAATCCAAAAGTGACCAGAGAAAAGAAAATGGCTACACAGAGGAACATTATAATCATCACGTGCAGGCCTGTATTCAGCTTTTTCACCATGTGTGGGAAAACTGTCAAGAAAAAAAAAATCTCTTCAGTGTGTATTTTTTCTTGATGACAGTAAACATCACACTGTGCTGGTGCTACAAACTTACTTAAATTATACTTACACAAGATTATTTTTTACAGAGGCAATCAATTCAGGTAGTTACACGCATCTTAGCTAATGATACTTTATTTGTCAATACATCAGACAAACCAGGAATGTTCTACTACAGGAATAATCCTTTACACAGGTGCTGTGAATAAGGATTCAGGCTTAAGTCCTGCTTTATTTATCTAGTTGTGTTAATGTCTTTATCTCTGCTGCTGTATCATCTGCTGCATTCTTTTCTCTTTTTCATCTCTGTTCTCCATCCCAAACTCATTTTCTGAGCTTCCCATTCCTGTCCTATGTAGGGATTGATTCACGGACTCTGGCGCGGGTAAAACCAAAGACCTTTATTGTTTACAAGTTTGTGCTTATATAGATTCACTAGCTGTCCATGCGCTCTAGTTTGTTCATGGATTGGTTAACCCCTGCTGTCCACGCACCCTAGTTTGTTCATGGATTGGTTAACCCCTGCTGTCCACGCGCCGCAGCTAAGTTTTTAATTGGTGCTGTTAATCAAGACACATGTCTTCTAGTTTGGGTCTCACAGCTGTGCTTCAAAACATTTTTATCTTCAGCTCACTTTCTGCACTTGCTTCATTACTTACTTTCTCAGACTATTTCCTTCAAGGCTATGTTGTTCAAGGTCGCTCGCAACACTCCCTGTGAATCCCACAGTCCTATGTTTTTTAGCTCATCCCTTTGAAGTCTGATAGTCCCAGTTTCCTTGTCCAGCCCCTTGCTGCCTAAAATAGTATCACTCCTTTCTGTGTTTATTTTCTCATGTTATTCTTCTTTCTCTTGCTTCCTCTCTTCAATACTGGCTCCAGTGAGATCTGCTCTGATTTCGTACTTCCCAATCCCACAGGTTTCCACTTTCAGATTCCTTTCTTGGTTTTTCATCTACTGTTTACGGCCCCTTTATGCTCTTCTGGGTATCTGGCATCATTTCAGTTACATCTGTAGGAAGCTTGTAAAGTGTTGCAGTTGGGTGGGCTTTAGGTGAAGTGCTCACATGTTTTGCTATAGGCATGAGCTCTTCCTCAGCAGCCTGTCACTCACCTGTCTCTAAAGAATGGTAACTTTCTTGTTTTCGTCTTCACAGACTTACTGCGTTGGAGGGCCAGGCTGGCCAGCAGCAGGGAAGTGTGGAGCACCTGAGTATTCTGCTTATCCTGCAGTTCTTTAGTAACAAAAGAAATGTGAGGAGGGAATTGTAGGTGACATGCTGACTGACAGGAAAGAGAGAAGCTGATCGAGAAGAACCCTAAAATACAAGCTGATCAAGAAGAGCCCTTCAGGTAGCGTGCCACTGCACACACATACATGTTTTGAAGTACTAACTGCCTAATTACTAAAAACTTACTACAAAGAAGGTATATTATATTATAAACAATAAATAGATTGCTTCCTGTGCTGCGTAAGTGAAGAAAACATCCAAACAAGCCACATAAAAAGTAGGCAGCAATAATTGGTAGATGTCACAGTAAATATCAGGCATAAAATTTGGTCATCATGACATGACAGAATTCTAGTAGGTTATGTAGAAAACTTCACACTGTACAAATTCCATGCTAAAATTCATGATTCAGCAGTTCTACCTTTTCAGTAGCTCATTCTGGGGTTGTAGTTGGGCCTGGTGTCCATGGGAGCTACAGAAAAGACTCCGACAAGAAGAAGAAGAAAGGAGGGAAGTAAATGAGAATCAGAAGTATATATGAGAAATGGAAAGCCAAAAACTACCTTGCTTTCTTACTGGAAAATAACTGGCGGTGTAACAGCAAGGCACATGGAATTTAGCCTTCTTACAAACCAGCACAGTTTTTAGGGTGGTTCTAAGGGTTCTCTTGCCTCTTTTTTGAGGGTCTCAGCCAAGTCCCAAAGACATGACCAGTGAGCCTGGCTTAGTACGCAGAAATAAGAATCCTCTGGAAGGATATTGCTGTGGAGGCTCCTGACACATTCCAGCTGTGTTTGCTATGCACAGGCAAAATGCCTGGCTTCCCCAGCTCATTCTCAGGGCTTGGTTCAGTTGTCAAAATGTAAGCATCTTATGCCAATTTAGATGCCTTAGGACTACCGTGACAACAATGTGGGTCAAACATATGTGCCACAGTAGGTATGGGACACCACCAGAAGCAGTAGCTGGAGGCCAGATGATACACTTGAAGAGTCTATAATAGCACTGGACACCTATTATGGCAATTGAATCATGCTGTTGCTGTCCCAGTTAAAAGAGAGTGTGCCAGTTGTAAGCCTACTCTAGTGACTGTTAACGCAGTGAAAGGTGATGCACTAATAACCGTGTATTATTGCGATAAGGAATTCCAAAGTGTCAGAGCTACTGCAGTACTGCAGCATATGAGGTGCTAGCTTTCTGTCTTGCTCTGTGCTGCCTGTGCAGTCCATTTATGCTAACACATTACTCTACCTACAAGAAAAGTCTCCTATGTATCGCGCAGGAAGTTCAGAATGCTTGGAGATTAAGGGGGACATTCGAACCAAAAAAGTCAAGTCAGACCCAGAACCCCCAGAAGTCCTGCTGACCATTGTGCAAAAGTATTTAACAGCTTTGTATACTATGCTTATACCATTTTGAAACCAGTATTATGAAAGTATCAAACCCGATAGAGCTATTAAAATATTTAAAAGGGAAGATCTCTTGTTTACGTAAATGCACAGTTGTGCCCACTGCACTTACTGACACATTTTTACAGTTCTAACAGGGAGAATTCTTACTAGCTTCAGTGAGAGCTTTGTTTGTCTAAGGAGTATAGGATCATGTCCTCCAAATATGTACTGATGCAGTCCAGACTGATGGTGGAACATTAGGCCTTCCTCTCAGGTTACAGAGTAATTTATCAGAAAGTTCATTAAAGAGTCCAGAAAATTGTACAGAGATTTAATTCTCTGACAGGATAGTGTGAAAGAACTGGGCCTGTATTTCTGAATGTCCTGAAAAGGAGCAGAGCAGAGCTGGAAGAGCTTTAACCTGATGGCCTGTCTGCCAGCCATTCAAACTCATTAGACAAAGCATTTGAGCATGACTGCTACATCCATGTCATGAAGTTGCAGCTGCAGTCTGAGCTTGAGCAAGACTTGGTTATTGTAAAAGCGACTAGTCCAAATTCATCACAGCTTAACAACTGGTCATGCTGATCTAAGTTGAGGTTGCTCTGGTTGTCTTCTCTGTCCCATCTGAAGTCCCACAATCCTGCCTTCCTTCGAGTTTTTATAGGGGTGCTTGTGCAGTTGTGTAGTCAGCCATGATCCCATGGGAAACTTAATTTTTTTTTTTTGTAGGTTAATTTTTGGGCCAGCTTAACTTCCTGAACTTCCTCACTACAACAACTACCAGAGCCATTGCAAAGGATGGGGCAGCACGGCATTGCTGTGGGCCAGGAAGAGGGTGAGACTGCAGCAGCTTCAACTTATATTGGTTTAAGTTGCAGTGGATCCGCACACTGAACTAAAAATCTTCAATGCAAAATATCATTTTCGCTACAGCACAGGATGTGTAAAAACTGGAAATCATCCAAAGTCCAAATCAACATCTGAGTGCTTTTGAGACCTAAAGGAAATCTTTTAAGATAAAAGGAATACATTTTTAAGAGTTTTGACATTTTTTTAAGAGTTCAGCAATTTTTTCTATCCAAAGTTACCAGAAAAGAAGGTAAAAATTTCTTCAACATGTTAATAAAGTTAGGAGTATCTGCTATGGCAGACATCTGCATTAGGACAGCTAGAGAAATACAGAAATGTGACCAGCTAAATAAATCTCTACTTCTTAAAGGGAAACAAAAAAGGAGTAGTTCAACAGAGAAGGCAAGGACAGAGGCAGAGAAAGATTGCACAGCAACACTTGGCCTAGGAAAAAGTCGGTCAAGGGGAAAGTATGATTTACAGGGTCATCTCCAAATGACTTTCACTCCCTTCACAAGACTAAAAGGAAACCCTCAATCTAGCCCTAGGGATTTTTTTTTCCCCATCTTGATTCCAGGATTACAGAACATAACTGGAAGAAAAAAGCTAACCTGAAATGATAGAGATTTTACATTCACGCTCAGATCCCAAACCGTAAAGATCACGTCAGCCACAAATACAAATTTCATAATAATAATTTGCATTATATAAGTTACGTAAAAAAAAAGAATAGAGTGCTTTTAAAGTTGAACTAGACATTACACTGAAGATTCAACCAAAATTGTACTTACTTGTGAATTTGGAACGCCGCCCACCCAACCCACACTGGCGTATTTTGCCGCCCTGAAAGAGTCCGTAGTAAATTTCTCCAATGAACTTGACCAGCTCTGGATCTGTGGCATTGACCAAATCAGCTCCTGTTTTGCAAAGGATCCTTCCAGTCATCCACTTTGGGGTCCCCATTGCAACAACAATCAAGATAAAAGACACAAAACTTACTAGAGAAGCCAAGGCAAATAAAGTCTTTTTAAAACAGCCAGGCATCCTAGTGATTTCAAGGAATCATCTCCAAATCCTCTCTGCATTAGTCAGGGACGTTTCCCTTTTTTTTCATGCTCCGAAATCCACAAATGAACAGCAGGCATTTCAAAATACATCTCATTGTATTTTGAAGCTCCAGACATTAATCTGTACAGTTAAAAATCAAGTCCAAAAATATATTTTGCTGTGACAACATCCTGAAATGTTTGCAAGTAACAGCTTCATTACACTGTAGTGCGGTGATGCTTGTTTCTGCAGAAAGTAATCCTATATCTATTGCCTGGCTAACGTTTCATCAGAGGTTTAATTGTCCTGCTCAAATGACATCAAGTCCTTTACTGTAACCTCATGGGAAGAAGCTTAGGAGCAGAATCCAGTATTTTAGATTATTAAAAACGAGGGTAAATAGCTGTGTGCAAGGGTCAAACCATTAAAAACACGTAATTTGGCATCAGGATTCTGCTGGCGTCTCAGCCGTCTTGAGCTGCCTTCTCTCGGAGCCTGCTCCCCCCCCGCCTCTAAATGTCACTGCCGTCAGAGCTACCAGGGCCGTCCGCACGCCGCGGGCCCTGCCCTTCCATCGCTAAGGCTGTTAACTGAGGTACTCAAACGATGTTTCAGGATGCCGGGATTTCAGGTGTGAATCTTCTGAATTAAAACGGGCCGCACACAACTCCTTGCAGCCCGGCCGTACCTGCCGTGCCGGCGGCGGAGCCCAGGTGCTGGGGGACTGAAGCAAGCGGCGTAATTCAAGCTACAGGGGCGGTCCAGGAGTACTAAAGAAAACCGGCCGTAATTGCCTGCGCTTCTACGGTTACTGCTACTCAAGACCTGCAGGGGCCTTTATAACCACTAATTAATTAATCCTGGCAGTATCTCTAGGGGGCAGGTAACACAGTCCGCCGCTGGAGCTGAGGCCGGGTGGGTGCCCGTCCCACACCGCCAGATTTCGCCCCGCGCCAGGCCCAGGCGCTGAGGGCGGGGGAATCTCCTGAGGTAAAAGCCTAGCGGCGGTACCAGCTGAGCCCCCGGGGGCAGGCTGGCGCTCGGCCGAAGCACTGGGCTTGCTCTTCCTCCTCCCGCCTCCGGCACGGCCCCCAGGCAGGCAGCAG
>NW_009615397.1:0-5931 GCF_000690535.1 Cariama cristata
CCGGAGTTTAACGAACCATCACGAGTCCAATACTGAGTGGACCGTGAAAATGAGCCACCCAAGGTAAGTTTTAAAATGTCCTTTTTGTTATACTATGTGTACACTTTTGTGTAAAATTTCCAAATTACAAACTTCACACACATAAATAAATCACCTTCAAATATTTCCCTCCTAGTTTTTTCCTCCATTAAATCAATTATTTGCCCCAAATCTTCCACTCTTTCATATTCTTTACCTAAATTTTCATTTGAATAATTGTGGTGTTAACTCAAAAAAGAGGTTTGTTTTGTGAAATATTTTAAACCAGTTTTACATTTTTTCTGTCTGCAACCACTAGAGACTGTTTCTTTTAGCTTTCTGTACATTTTTTCCCAGGGGTAGTTTGGAGCAAGTTCCCTCTGGTGTTCCACCAATGTTACACCTGGATTTGGAGCTACTTCCTTGTGGAAAGATTTACCCCAGAAAAGTATAGTTGTAAATACCAACCAGACATTATCGGGAACTCAAGCAACAAATAGCAGAGGCAGTAATTCTTCCAACAGCCTCTTCCAACATTCTCATCTTCTGTTACTTTTTCGTATCACTCTTCCTGCCATCAAGATTTTAGGTCCACAGAACAATCTTTCTGTTTATCTCCATTCATTTTATAGAACTTTTCCATTTTTCTCTAAATCTCTTATTTACCCAGTTTTTGGGTCAAAGCATTATTAAACCTAGCACATTCTGCAATTTCCTTAGCAGCTTTTTTGACCGCTCTAAGGTACACAGCAAGGTTCTGGCAAATCGATTGGGAGCTCCCCTGTTGAGTGCTCATCTGTTTTCAAGACATCTTGGAGAGCCCTTGAATTGTTGTTTTCTAAAAGACAAGTATGTCAGCATTTGTAATTTTCTCCAAGTATCTCAAAAAAAGATACAAAGGCTTTTAGGTGCCTGGCAGAGTTCCTCTAGATGTTAATCATTGTACTAATCAGGCTGTCCAACACCTCCCAAACCACAGACAGCTGTGGCAAATGGCACAGCTAGTGCCTAGGCAAATCCCTCCCAACCGTTTAAATGTGACAGAAGTAATTAACTTCATTAGCATGACTGGATCTGTCTACACTTAGAAATAATCAACCTAATCGCCATGCCAAGAGAATGAAATCCTTTCAATGAAAAAAAATGCATCTCAGAGGCACATGCTGGTTGGTAATTTGGGGGAAAAAAAACCTGTTGGGTAAAAAATACATTGGGACAGAGCTGAAATATGCTTGTAATAACCCCCAAAAGAATGCAAAGCAAACCAAAATTTTCTGAGTTGTTTTAAATCCTAAAGCAGATTATCAACATATATTAAAATTGTCATATTAATGCCATTTAAACTACAAGAAAAAGGTTTGTTTTCCCTTCATGAGTCGACAGCCCTTCAGCTAAAACAATTCAGAAAGTACTCAGTATCAGATGAGCAAAGGTTCAAATTCCATCTAAAGGCACTGCCCAGTGTGTGGTCCTGCAACTGAAACACAATACCTGAGAGCTCAATGTCTGAGGTATGCAGCATTCCTTCCCAGCTATAGGTAGTTCTGGGTACAGCCATATTCAGTGATGTAAGCTGAGCAGCCCCAGAAGATGGGAAAGTGGATTTTTAAGTAAGAAGCATCCTCCTGGGGCTACCCTGTAGGTCACTAATACATTTAGCACTGTGTTTTGTGCTATCCGACATGTCAAACTTTTACCCTGGCACCTTCGCATAGATCTTGGGAGGAAGGTCTTTTTAGACAATCTTTCAGGCTGCATAGGTACTGCTGAGTAAAACAGGGACAGAGACCAAGCTCAAGCACTGTCTGCTCATTATCCATACTCTCCAACAGTTTTGGACTATGTAAACTATCACTCTCTCAGTGCATGGGCTTGAGCCAGGGCCCATACCCTATATAGGTATATGCTGCCAAGACACAACCCAAATGGGCTCTTTCCACAGTTTTCCAACATTAAAATTTATACCCACTAATACTCAGATTCATCTACAGGCCAAACACCAAGGCATGCAACACATAATCCCAGGTTTATGTTAGAAACCATGACAAGCTACTCGCATTACCTCAGAAATTCTGAATTCACAAAAATGTCCTCAAAACATGATAGTATATTGGACCTAGATGGATGATGTGTAGAACACATGGGAGACTCAGCATTGGTCAGTTTGTGCCACTTGGCTTCAAGGCCAAAGAGTGGTCCCTGGCTTTATTTTATTTATTAAAATAGAAGCAGCCATACTTATTTTCCTTCTTTTTCAAAGGTTTGCACATCTGATATCTTCTTGTGTCCAGAACCACTGCTACAAACCTCACCTTTTTACTTATCTTGCATAGAAGAGACAATGTTAGGTAAAGACGTCAAGCTGATAATCTTGCTGCACTAAAATAAGACTTTACAAATTCTGGTAACATATTGTACCCAAAGGCTCTGTATTTCCATGCTTACTGAGCTTCATACTGAGATTTCCACTAACAGGTTTCTTGCAGTCCTGCTCCACCACTTCACCTGTCACACATTATTTGAAAGCTAAGGTGACTTGTGAGGATGATTTCAGGAAAATGGATATTGGGGGACCAATGAATTGACAGCTGTGGATAAGGACCACTGCAGAGTCCACAAAGCCATGAATACAACGGTCATGTAGAAGAATAAAAAGAAAGTGAAAGTATTTTTCAAAACTGAACACTAAAAAAAAGGCATTAACAATTTTGAAATATTGCTTTTTTATTATAAACCGCCAAAAAAGCAATTAGAATATTTTTTAGATATTATTCTTTCCCCCTATTTTTGTGCTGTTCTCCTTTATTTGCAAAAGCAAAAAAATTAAAAAAGAAGGTGGAGGAGAGAGAAATAGAAAATAAGAAAAGCAGAAAAAAAAAAAAAATTAACATGTTCAAAATCAAGAAGTGCTGCAAAAATTTTGTGCTCTTCCAAACCTCACAGTTTACACATGTTCTTTTATTTTCTTTCTTCTGGCTAATTCACAGCACAATTCAAACCACAGGCTGAAAAAAACTATTCAGTAATAGAGCAAAGCTTTCAGAAATCCCATCTCTAAACCCAACTCAAGCACATATATCAGACAAGACTTAGAGAAGAATTTATTCTATATCCCTAAATTTATTCTAAATCCCCATCACTAAATCCCTGATTATGCCACCTTTCATCATATTGAAAAGTTCTTCATTTCAGAGACACCATCAGTAATACATTGAATTACCAGCAAATTAAGACCTCACTCACTATGAGGCAAGAAGGTACAATGAGGCTGCTAGAAAAAACATAAAGCTGAAGGAACAACCATGGTATGTTAACTCCAATCTTCATCTCTTCAGACTATGACATGCTTAATTACCTTGACGTCAGGAAGCATTATTTTTCTCCTTTCCCCCTTGTATTTTAAATCTTCTACCTCTGGTACACTTCATTATTTCCTTTAATCACAATTACAGTTTTTAAAAACTCTGTTTGCATACCTGCCTGGCTTCTGTCTTCAATAGTTTGGAATTTCGTAAAATGGAGAGAAAGAGAGAAAACACACAGTTAATATATATGAATATATATATCTAATGGAAGAGAAATCACTGTGATCACTGAAACAGGATTTAGTAGGAGGTAATTTAGATGGGGCAAATGATATGAGAGTACACTACATTCATTTTGAAGTAGCAGTCATCCAAACTCACTATGTCACAACAGACAAGTCACACAGAATAAATTACTAAATATCAAATACAGCTCTCCTCACATCAAAAGAAATGACTGAATTAACATCAGGCTACTGCAGCAAGGACAAGAAGCATCCAGCTGGCTCTTGAATTATACGAAGACACATTATCATCTCATTATGACTGTGAAGTAATAATTGAGAAAAGCTAATTTCAAGTGACAATACATAAATATTCACATTTTATTTGTATGTCCTGAAAATAGTGAAGAACAAGAAGTAGAAGAGATTGGGCTGTATAAAGAAAATTATTAAAAAGAAGAAAATTTACATTTACCTCTTGAAATTGTCTTGAAGTACAAATCACATATTCTGCAAAAAATCACGTTTTCGTCTTCAAAGAGTGTTTTTTGGCCAAAAATCAGTTAAAAGAGAATAGAGAGAAACTGCTTGTGAACATCTGTTTGAGCAAAACAAGCTTTTTTTCTGGAGTTCCTTAGGACTAACTTTATTCACACCACATGAATCATTATTATTGATCAAGAGAGTAGCTCTTGTAAGAGAAAACGTCACAAATGTTTGGTCAAGCCTCAGTTTGCATTGGTGTTTGTGTATCTAGTTTTAATCTTTTCCAAAGGTAAAGACTACTCCAAATCGAGAGCAGAAATAACACAACATAAATTAAGCACCACATGCCATAAATAGCAAATTACTGAGTACACGTTTACAAAGCAATATATGTGAGAGGTACCATGTGCGAAAATCCCAGGTTGAGCTCTACAGGCACAAACCATACCTTGAATCACAGATGATAACGAAATCTACCATCAAAGCTTAATCACTAATTATTCATGACTGGAAAACGTGATCTTGTTTGTCAAGTTGACTGCTGTGAGTCATTTGCTTGCTCTGACTTAGTGGAAAAACATAATCAAGGCATTGCTGCTTAACTTAAGCCAGTATTTACTGAAGTCAATGGGAGTATGTGACCGAAGGGTGTGGGGAGCTGGTCCATGTGACACTGTCCTACAATGTTACCACTAATTTCTAAAATTACACCCTTCATTTGTGTAAATTGATTGAATCTTTGGGACTGTGTTTTGGACAACACTCTACTTTGTTGTTTTCATAGAAATGGAAACTCATCAAGAAAAAATGAGAGCTATATGAAGGGCACATATCCAGCTATGCCCCAAAATGCAGCAATCTATAAAGTGATCTGGATTCCTATGCATTTGAAGGCAACAGATAAACCTGGTGGTTCACTTTCCTGCCACCATCCTGAGCCAGGGATGTACCTGACCTCTGAATTCTCTTGTATTCACCCAGGGTGTACTGCGACAAGGTTCATCCCTTGTGACTGAATGAAGAGATCAAGCACAGAGAAGGACTATAATTTGTGGGGTCTGTAGATCCACAGACAACCCTGGCAAAATCTTCTTATCCACTGGTGGATCGCTGTCTGCAGAGCATGGTGGTGTACCAGAGCTAGGGCTAGTGCAAGTGTATCATCACTTTTTCGCACAACAGAGTGTGTAGCAAGAGGTAGCAGCAATGAGGCAGTTCATCCACAGGTTAGGGACACTGCAGAGTGTGGTAAGTGCTGTCACAATTAGCTACACACCTAACAGAAGATGTTTGTTGCCTTCCTATTTCCAATGGCAAAACATCAAGAGGGCATGCCATGGGAAACAGCAGCCTCTTCAGGGGCTAAGCCGAAATGCATCCACAATGTCACAGCATGCTGTGAGGTTGGAAGGCAATGTGTCACTATTTAAAGCTGGGCCGGCACTTAAAGTGAATGGCAGATGCTCTCTATTAACCCCTTCCTTTCCCAGAAGTGGAAGGAGAGGAGAAAAGGGAGAGAAACTAATGGGCTGGAAAATCAAAACAACCTTAATTAAACAATAAAGATGAAAATATCATAATAATATTAATAGCAATACTACTAGTAACAGAAATAAAAATATGCAAATCCAGTATTAAGCTTCCTGGTGATGATTGTGGGATCGTGTGCCACAGCGGTTTGCCTTGCTCAAGTGGCAGGCCCAGCACCTGGATGTCCCAGACTGGACTCAGCAGCAGACAGGAATCATATTCAGGAATGCATGGATCAGGATCGGAGGCAGAAGAGCGAGCAGAGTCCCACAGGGGTGCTGTCATGAAAGAAAGAGCGCTGACCCCCATGATCCCTTAGTTTTATACTCAGTATACACATTGCCTCAGTCTTCAATAGCCAGACCAGT
>NW_009615398.1:0-9235 GCF_000690535.1 Cariama cristata
CAGCTCTGGGTGCCGCGCGGGGGGAGGGCCTCTGCTGGGAGCAGTGGGTGTATCTGCATGGGTAAATATGTGACTACCTCCAGTTTATTTATTTTTTTATATATTCACAACAAGTTGTTGCAAACTAAAGAGCTTGAGGGTCGTTTAAAACATTTTTCATCAGTGTTATAATACCTGATAGTCCAGTATGGCAATACTTCATAGTGCAAGGAAACCCTTGCTACCAAAGCAGTGAAGAACAGAAAACACTGTCTGCCCCAGCGAGCTTACGACGTGAAGCAGGGGACCAGCAGCAGCAGATGGCTGAGGACGGATGAATGGGTCCCTGCTAGGAGACAGTCAGATCGTACCGGACAGCAGAAGAGGCCGTGGGCCCTGTCCACCAGTGGAGTAGTGACTCATGGAGCCAGTGAGTCATTCCCGAGGCAGCTGGATGTGAATCATTCCCGAGGTGGCTAGTCGCCACTGCATGCACCCTTAACACAGCCTTACAACTGGCAGAGAAACGTGTTCTCCAGTGCTGTGGTTTAACTGGTTTTTATTAACTTTGTGTAAGTTGTTACTACTATAAAAAGGTCTTCCTTTCTCAACCATTTATTTCTCCCTGTATGCTGCCTCCTTCTTTGTCCCAGTACAAGCACTTGCGTGGCTATGTAGGGGACTGCATCAGGTCGAATTAGTTTTAATCATGGTTAATAGTTTTTAATTGTGATCAGCTTTAACTCGTATCAGTTTCCCAAGACAGTTCACATCCCAGCTACATAAATGCTTGTGTTGGCATAAATAAGAGGTTGTGCTTGGGCATGTACAAGAAATTATGGATGGGGAGTGCAGGACCACTTGTTTCGGTAGCCACAGTGGATTGTATTGGTTTAAAGTGCTTATGAAACTACAGCTGAGAGTTTGTGGACTCTGTCCAGCCATATTCCCCATTTATTTTTAGCACCAGTCCCCCCCATCCTTGTTTCTGGATCTGTAATACGTCTTCTGTTGGTTTAATGTTAGTCTCTGGTTTTCAGTCAGGTACTTTCTGTTTGCAAGTGTTCTGTACGACACTGCTCCAGCCAGATGTGTCTTGTTCTTGTCTTGGATCCTGTCTCGTATGGAGTCGCTGACTCCCTGACCTTTGCCTGCAGTGTGGTCTCACCTCCTGTCTTGGGCCACCTGCACACAAACTCCAGCGTTTCCCGAAGTCTGACTGTGCTCTCGTCTGCCTCCTTCAACCGGGGCTTTCTCTGACTTTTCCAATTCAGGGCTTCAGCGTCTCCTCACCTCCTACCAGCCACTCGTCTTGAGTGGGCCTAACCCACTAGCTGTGACTGTTGTCCCCTGGTTTTAAGGCACACCATTTGCCCCTAAGAATGTTTCCAAGACACTTCAGAGGAGGACAAGATTAAAAAAAAAATCTAAGTAAATTCTTTTTTATTTCTAGGAAGCTTCTCGGTGTGAAGGATAACCTATGAAATGGTGTGAAGTATTTGAAAGTTTAACAAGGCACAATACAGCCCCGTATCACCAGCTGACATGAGGAGGGAAATGATCTCAACGCTGAGTAAGATGAAACAGTGAAAGAATTCGAAAACAAAGACAAGTACTTTGTCTGATGGGATAGAAAAGTAGCAGAGTGATGCAGTATATTTGAAGCCAGAAAGTATGGGTGTGAACACCTAAGAAGAGTTATATTAGCAGTGCAGGCTGCAGGCCTTCCTTCATGAGGGGCTGGATTGCTGACAGGTACCCGCAAAACAGGTGGAGGATGGAAAGGAGGGAAACACTGCAAGCTCTTTCTTGAACTTGACTGACAACCAGACATGAACAAAGTATTGTCCGAGAGACAGGCTGAGGTTTCAGGAAGGACAGAAGGAGATTGTTGTGGGTTGGAGGGAGGTTCTGTGAGTCATCGTTGGAAAGATGGTCACTGAATTCATGTTTACAACTGAGATTACCCAGAGATAAAAGGCAGAACAGGAGCTGAAGGACTAGCAGGTTTGAAAATGTCCATTCAAAGAGGTTGCACTAATTTAACCAGAGCAGTTTTTAAAGTTATTTCAATCAGACATTTGAATGTGGAGGAAGGAAGGCTCGGGAAGACAGGAAGGCTCAGATATCATCATATGATTGTGAGACACAGGGCCAAAAATGGTTTATGATCTGGTTGCTTTGTAGTAATGTGCTGGCACAACAGGCTGTAACTGGCCAGGTACATTACCCTGTGCGCAGGAGGAAATTCTGTGTAGTAAAATACTGTTGTAACTACATCAACTCTGTTCTGCATTTTTTTGATGTTAGGTGTGTAACCAAGCCCAACAGTCAGAGCTGTTCAGAGTTCCTGCATGCCAAAACAGAGCTTTGGGGCAGTCAGAAACGGGATGCAAGCCTGTATGGTGCCGAAGCCTCTCCCCATTTTCAGTGCTAAACTTGCTACAGAACACAGAGCTCTCAGAGTTGGCGTGAAGCAATCTTTGTTCTTACCCCTATTCTTGAATAGGGCAAGCTTGGTGTCAACAAATAATCAAGTCCAGAAAGAAAGATGAGAAAGTATGTTTTATTGTACGGAAAGGACAATGACGAATTCTGTATTCTTACCCAGTCTCTTTATACTTTCCCAGTAGCACAAAGGGGCTGTAGAGTTCTTGAAATTCCTCCCTAGGGAATACTCCTTGTGTAGAGGTTTCCTCACTTTGAACAGCCATTTTGAGCTGCTGCGGTGATCCATAGGGGGCTGCGGCAGCAAGGAAATTTAGAGCTGCCAACTTACATGAGAGGCATTGCCAAGAAAAATGAAGATTCAAATATGGAATAAAGCCGCCTTTACCAGCCCTCCACCCAACCGGCAGCAAAGGATCGTGCTCGCTCTTCGTGAAGGAGAACAGTCATTGTTAATATTTATGTACAGGTTATGTTACGCTAATTCTATGCAACCCTGGTATGTGACCGTGAGAAGCAAAAGCTGTAGTGTGCTGCGAGGAGGAGCGCTTTTGCTGTCGTCCTCAATTGTTTTGATGGTTGCTACAAAAAACAGAAAAGCAAGTTGCTACAGCCAGTGGTAGGCACAGAGAATGCATGACTTTCAAGGCATTTCTTCCCTTCTTTTAAAAAAAAAAAGCACACATCTCTAATACTGCCAACCTGACCCCGCTCCTCCATTCCCATTCTGATTTATTTGCCGTGCTTCTCAGATTTCTGCTTACGGAGAGGAGGGCAACCGCAGCCAACCTCGCAGTTCAGAGACTCAAAAGTCACGGACAGAATTTCTCAGCCAATCTGAGATGTTCTTCTACATGATAGAAATTCTAAATTGTGTCATTATAGTAACAAGCAGCAATGATCTTTCAGTAATTCAAGCTATTTTTAGCTCAAAATAGCAATTACGAGCACCTCATATCATTCTTTCCTACTGAATAAATGAGTTTATTGTCTACAACCAGCAAATATCATTCTAAATTAAATGAAGAAAGTAAATACAAAGAATTGTCCTTCTGTGAAACGCTTTTCAGGATGCCATTATGGTTTTCTCTGCAGTTAGTTCAGATTTGACTGATAGTTGCAAGTGTAGTATTGCCACGCAGTTTATCTCCTGACAAATGACAATTGCTGACAAAAAAAAAAAAAAAAAGGAAGTTTTGACATGTAAGTCTTGCAAAATTCTGTGTATGTTAAATCGTCAGAGTAGAAGTAGCATACATTTAATACTTGGACAGTGTATATTATTTCTTATTAAAAACATGCAATTACTGAAGCTTCTCAAAGTTTAGCTTACATATCCAGCAGCAAATATTTGGCAACTAGAATAATCAATTACATTTGGAAAAGTCAAGTGAACTAAAAAGGCTAGGAATTTCAATTTTGTTCTAAATTGTAATTGCTACTAGTTTATATGTGTTCTGCAGGCCTGGATGTCACAATGACGGGCTATAAAAACACCACTGCTGGAATTAACCACCTTTTTGGTGAGAGGTGTGACATCTCCATTCACCTGGCAGCGGTCCTGCAAGCTCACGTGCCAGCTCCTCTCAGGAATGGGGTGGAGAAGACGCGGTCTCTTGAACAGGCTGCGGTCATTTTCCTGAGCTCTGCTCTACCTTTGTTCTGAACGATGCTTTTCTGCACACTCCTGCCGTTAATCTAAACTGTCTTTGCTCCCATGATCAGTCACTGTACTCGTTAAAAACCGAGGCAAAGTATTTGTTTCAGATCAATAGCGAACTGCAGTTTATCTTTTGCCAAGATTATCTTCCGTCTCTCTCCATTTCATGTTCCATAGCACTACAGCCCTTTCTTTATTGTCTTTTGTTTCTGGGGATGAAGAATCTTTTTTGTTGTTTGCTTTTCATATCTTTTTGGAAGTCTAACTCAGCTTGACTTTTGGCAATTCTCACTTTGTCCTTCCTTTTCTCGATCCCTCAGATAACATTTCCTTTGTGCTTAATCCTCTTTGCCATTTTCTAAATGTTTTGGGTTTTGCTTGTGGTTATTTATTCAACTAGCTCTTTTAGTAGAACTTTTCCTGCTTTCTTGAGACACAAAGTCCACATACTTTTATCCTTTTCACTTAAAATAATTGTATTATCTCCAATATTTGAATTCCTCAGTCCCTGACTTCACAAATAAGTTCCCTTGTTTCTCAAAGCCCGTCCTTTTGAAATTGAGAGTATTGTTTACTTTTGGAGCAGAAGCTCTTACCGTCTTTCCCCAAATCAATTTTGACCTAACCAAGTTGGTTTATATCTGTTACAGCCCTCGTCTGTCATTAGTGTCAACTCCTCTTTGTTAGGCAATGACTACCATGACTATACGCTTTTTGATATGCGTTTGATTCATTAATATAACGCACTGAATGCGATAACGAATGTAACTCACAATGTAAGGATTACAACATAAGTGTTTTGTCTTTATCTATGAAGATTACTTTTAAATGCTTTTAGCTCAGCTGTAGTTACCTTCACTTTCTATTTGTACCTAATTCACCAAATATATATTATTCAACCCTATTCTAAACTAGTTACAGATGATGTTCGAAGAGGGACTGAAGAAAGAGAATTGGGGAATCCTGCTTCTTTCTTATTGATGGTATTTTTTCGGTGTTCTAAAAACTTGTGTCATTCTCTACATTTGGATAATTAAAAAGTACGTGGAAACTGCTGATTGAGATATTTTGCAGTTGTGTTCCTGGAAATGAAAAGACTCACTTAAACTTCCCTTGGTCTGCCCTACAGCATCAGTTGTATCTTTGAAGCAATGTTGATTTGCAGTCACAAATACAAAGCAAGAAAATTACTGTTTCTGATGCGAAAAACATCCAAGATAGATTGCCTTACTAAATGAGGCAAACCAACAGCTTTCCTTATGACCTCAGTCTTCCTGTGGCACTTGAAAACAAAACTGGCACTCAATAGGAATCTTACACATATACAAGCAAAATTCATTCTTTCTCCCCTTCCACAATCTCCGAACGCCCCTGGCCATATTGGTCATTGTAGTCCAGTCTGAAGGAAGTCGATATGCAAACAAAGGCCTTGCTCCTGCAAACTTTCACACGTTTAACTTTTAAACTAAATTTGCAGTCGATAGAAGTACACAAATCTATGAAGGTATTCATGTACAGAAGTATTAGCATGCATGGCGGAATGAGAAAGGCAGATTCCTCTTAGCTCCTTTGAGAGGCAGGAAAGGTAATTCACAGTATTCTCTGTTGTCATCTCTCACCAGGATACAGGACAATCAGAACTGACCTTCTGAGAGGGGTTCCAGGGAGGAAAATGAACTGCGCCCTTTCTTCTTGTTTATGATTTTTTGGTCAGAACAAAATTTTATTCTGCTTATTTTTACCATAGGAATTCAGGTTGTATCCGCGCTACCCTCTCCCCTCCATCTGCCCATGGTGAGAGAAACATCACAAAAAATCAGGTATTTTAGTTAAATTATTTCATTGCATTGGCATGTACTGTAGTTAAATACTGAATGAACACATAAGAGATCTTTATTAAAATTTCCGTGTCCAATTTCCTTGACGTAGATTGGTAAGAGCTCCTATCTGAGACCTCCCCGTTATCTTCTGGTAAGCAGCTGAAGCAAGAAAGGTGCAGTAGGCAAAGGGAAAACGGATTATTTGTTTCAGAAAGAAATGTAAAGATTTTTTATACTTCAAGGGAAAGACACAGCTCCATCTTTTCAAATACCCAAACCCGACTGTATAGAAAGCTTTCTTGGAAGGAACCAACCTGGGAAGGATGAGATGTCAACCACACGGAGGAGTTCTATTCACACACAGCAAAGATGCACCCCTTTTTTGTGACCCCATATACCAGGCCTATGGTCAAAGCTAAAAGGATTCTTGGGGAGACAACACTGAAACACTGAAAGCCATGTTACTCTCAAGCGTGCACAGTATACCCAAAGTTCAGTTTACAATTATATTCCTTTTTTTCTCATTTAGTCTGTCTTGGAGGCAAAGCATGTTCGTTCCTTATTGACTTGATTGAAGAAAGCCAGGCAGTCTCCGCTTCTTCACACTGGTCGCTTCTGCGGAGACATCTGATTGTGATTGATTTATAATCAAACTTCCGCAGGGAAAATTTCATCATATTTGTCACAAAAGTAATGAAAAAATATTTAGATAGCTTGTAATTGCTTACATTGTTTCTAATTGCTCATTTATATAAAGAAGGGATGTACATTGGTTCTATTATTACCAAATGTAATAAGCCTAAGCATAAAAAATCACCAGTTAGGTCTTAAACTAACGAGATTTGTTCAAAAATAATGAGATTTCAGACATTAATAAATTGGGATTTGACCTCTGGGGTATTTGTCAATATGTACATTCAAAATTTTAAAACTCTGAAACTGAAGCCAAAAGACAACATGAGGCTATCACATGAATCGAAATACAAATCTTAAAATGAGACACTGAGCAGTATTGATACGATAAAAACAAAATGGCTCTTTATATTGGCTTTATGCACGCTGCTGTATTTCATCCATAGCAGGAAAAAGCTTTCTTATAACAAAGAGGAGTAGATACCAGATTTAATGTGTAATTAGCTGGTTTACAATGGAAATAATTTATTCTGCTCTACATGACAGCATCATTTAAGTCTCTCTGCAGTAGTGTTCCCTGTTGACAATGCTACAGCTAAGCTGGTGTCAGCATTTAAAAAAATAAAACCTTTAAAGAAAGGTCGTGACTCATTTCTGAAAGTTGCTCTAGGATAAATTGTGACAGAGGGCATATTTTTGGATGATACAAAAAAGTAATCTAGCTGTTTTGGAGGCTGGAAGGCAAAGGTTTTACACAGCGTTGTACCTAAGTGGAGCTGATCATAACATCCAACAAGGTGCTGGCAAAAAAAGATCAGTTTTTCACGACTGCACTCCTTTTTTTTTTCGCTATGGATCAGTCGTCCTCCATTAAACCAGAGTGTACTTTGTGCCCTTACTTTTCGTAAATATTTCTTTAGGAGTTTAATACTACCCCTTCCTCTAGGTTTTCAAAATAGTAGCTGAGGTCAAAATTGCACAACTGCCTTTGATTGCAGTTTTGCATTTGTGCGCCAGCTAGGCCAACTGTGTTAGAAGACACACATCGAAGTTTTATACACCTAGTACTAACGGCAAGTGCCTTTTTGTCATTTGATCAACAGAGTATCTCTTACTAGTGATTTCATTCTGTGTGCAGTTATGGAATATATGCTACCTGGTTATGAAACAAAGCACATCTTAAGCAATACAGTCAGTTTAATCATCATAATTTGATATTTTTTTTTTTAACTTAGTACTTGCAATATATAACATAACTTGATTGTACATTGGAAAAAAAAATAATCTCTTTTCTTCTCCTACCTGCCATCTCTCTGGTCTCTTTAATTCACTTTTCAGCAAGGCGTTCAAGGCTTTTCATCTGAAGAACTCTTTTGATATGAATAGTCTATATCCAAACTTCCCCCAACAAGGAGACTTGTTCCTTATGAGTGACGTACATAACAATGGTAGGAGATAGTACCAATTTTCTTGACTCGTAGTCACCCGACATAGTTGGGGTACAAGAGGTTAATAACTTCAAATTAGTAAGCATCACGTACAAATGTTACTTTAGATTTCTGTGATTTAGGGCAAGAAGTTAATTCAGACAATCTAGTTAATTCAGACAATCTCTTCAATCTCTAGTTTTATAAGGGAAATGCTAAGATTTAGACAGGTAATCTAAGAATTTCATTATCTTTCTTTGTATCCAGGTATGTTTATGTCAGGAAAATAATGTAATTCAGCATGCTAACATTACGTCATTTGACACGACTACTGGAGTGATGAAGATTTACTGTTTTCTCGGTTTAATTTTCTGGCCTAGAACAGCATGTATTTCAGCTTGAGAAACTTCCCGTATTGAATTTTACACAGAAAACTAGAAAATCTTCTTTCTATAGACCCTCAGTGAGTTCTGTCCAGGTTCTGCCTATTTCCTCTTCCTCAGATTATCTGCTCCAGATCTCTGCACCTTTCCCTGATGGTGTATTCTTCTCAACTGTGCGTTCTTCTCAGCCGTCTCTGTCTGCATGTACTTTGTGGACAGCTTTAAGACATTCATCCCTCTGTGGCAAAAAGATCTGTGGAAAGGCTGATAGATATTTTCCTTTGGTCAAAGAATTTTCAAGTCCTTTCTTGGCTTTTGAGCTCTTTGGAAGGTGTCACGTGTTTCATTTTTGCTATGAAATGCCTGAAGCAATTACAGACACCACCGGAGAAATTAATCTCATTTAACTTTTACATATGCAATGCAGATGTTGATAACTAGGATGTGTCATGCAGGTGGTCAGTGTAGAAGAACAGGTAGGTTTACGGCATGAATCACCTGACCTATTTTAGACAAGGATTCATTAAATTTTCTAGGTACACCAAAGGGTCTACTTGTTCTACTGGAAGAGTAGGCGTAAGGGTGGCAGAGAAACTAGATGGCCAGTGTGGAGAGAGTGAGCAGAGAACTGAACTGCTTGTGCAGCAGCAGCAGCAGTTTTATTACACGTTTTCAGGAACACTACAAACTATGTTACAATAAAACATAATCTGTGAAATATTTTATTAATATAATTTATTTAAATGCTAAGAATTTGCATGAATGCTGCATGAAACGGCTGCATAAAAGCATGCCTTTCTGTTTCAGGGATTGAAAGACTGATGCATCTTTACTGGAGAGAAAATAATAATACGTTTCTTCAAAAATTTTTAACAAATGGCAACA
>NW_009615398.1:9264-27970 GCF_000690535.1 Cariama cristata
ATTGATCTGAGAGCATTTGTCTTCCATTTTTACATCATCAGCACTGGAATTTGTATTGTCTAACTCTGGACGTCTGCAGTACTGATGTCCGCATCTGAGCTAGCTCTCCGGACTTCGAGTCAAAGCAGAGTAACTGACAGTCCCGAGGTTTAAGGCTGTGACTACACGCGAAAGCACGCCGTCAGCCTACGAGAGCCGACGCTGCAGCGTCAGTGCACATTCACGGGTTGTGATGTGTGTGGCTGTACTCGGCGGAGCCACACCGAAGTGTGTGGAGGTCTCCCTGGGCTAACTTGTACCGCGCTCCTCTGGGCAGAACTTTTCCCGCATCAAGGTATTAGAATCAGTTTCCCATAATTCTCCACTGCAGAATTTTCTAAAATACAGTTTTCCTTTTCCTTTTAAATCCATACTTGGCAATTTTCTCTCTGCCATCAGCATGAAATCTGTAAAAGGTAATGCACCTCCTATTTCTGGTTTGCATATCTTTCATATATGTGGGACTTAAGTAACTCCTTCTAAAATGGTGATTAGCCATGGGACAAGAATGACGAAATTTTGAGGAGGAGATAAAAATAACTTCACACCATGAAATATTGTTTCCGGGCCTGCAAAACACACCAGAAGGTGAAATTGTGTGTTGCAGATTTTGGATGACTTAGCAGTGGATGAAGAAATTGAGAATGAAGAAAGCCACATAAATGAAATTGTGTGCCGAGGAGGTGCTGGCCCTGGCCTTCGTCAAAGAGACACCCGAGTGAGAGCCGCTGTGATGACAGATGAGCAAATCGCATTCGTGCTGTAGAAGTTAGCAATGCTAGCCTGCGTACCGGGTAGTGGGCAATCAGTTGGGCTGGAAAATCCACTGTGAAAACAGTTGTCGTGCAGGTCTGCAAGATCATTAAGCATCTCCTACTTTCTTGAGGTTATGAATCAGGGTGGTGCCTGGGGAACAGAGGAACCTGAAACAGGGGATGACGAGGTTGTGGTAGGGGAATAGGTTGGACGCATCCCGAGTCTGTATGCTCTGAATACAAATGGGCATATTTGTCCATGATGTAAACCTTGGCTTATCAAGGAAGACATGCAGTACTTACAGGAAACATTTTTCTTTGACTGTT
The DNA here is from genome assembly GCF_000690535.1 of Cariama cristata. Lineage (NCBI taxonomy): Eukaryota > Metazoa > Chordata > Aves > Cariamiformes > Cariamidae > Cariama > Cariama cristata. The sequence continues at coordinate 10,386 of NW_009615398.1, forward strand.
TTTTATTGAAGTGTGGATAGTGAAACTGGGCCTTTGCTTCCCAAATGCAGAAACCAAAAAGAAGAGATTCGACATCTGTTTCAGCAAATGCAAGGTGAAGTTGGATGAGTACCTAAAATTCACAAGTAACACACCCTATTAAGCCTAGCCTGAGTGAAATAAGGATGCTGTTGTAACTGTTCCATACTTTCAGCTCAGGTTTTGTGAGGCCTGCTTTAAGCAATAGGGAAAGCATGGCAGTAGATTGGCAGGTTGAGTAGACAAACGTGTAGTTAGTTCCTACGACATCGTTTGGTTAAGGGAAACATTAGATCCCTGTAGAGTTGTGTTCTCCAGAGGGCTGATTGCTGATGGTCAGTTTTCCCATTATTGACCTTAGAAATAATAATCAGTGTCAAATTAACTACATGCGTGACTGAATTCTCCTTGGTTTGAGGTCAGAGTCCAGAGGCTGAAGGAAGGTTTGGCAATATCCAGGAGGACAAGAACACACTTTGGAAGCGAAGAGAACATACAGCACCAATGCAGGGCACTTCTCGGGGGTCCTGCTCTTGCTGCTGCACATATGATCACCGTGCACGCCTCAAGGAACGGATCTGCAGGACAAAAGATGTTCCAAACCAAACTGCTAATGTGGATGGACACGCTGTACGGCCAGAACATCCTCCCTGGGGTTCCCTCGCCCTCTCTGCTGGCCCCCAGGAGTTCATCACTTCAGCCCCACTCTCCTTGCAAGAAGAGCCAGGGAGCTCGGTGCCAGAGGCGAGTGGCAGGAACCACGCTGCCTGCAGTAAGTCAGGAAGGACAGGTAAAGGGCGAGGCAGATTGGGCTGCCTGGGGTTAGAGACGAGGGGCATGGGTACCTGGGGCAGCGGGAACGCGGAGGGAGCTGGGAGCCAGAACTGAGGGCCCTAAGGAGGAGGGTGTTGTACAAGAACGCACCTTCAAGCTTTAAATGCAAGTGTTTTTACAGAAACTTTTGCTATTCAGTCAGCATTGTCATTACAAAGCAAATCTATTCTTATGCTAAGGAAACTGCTGGGGGTTTGATTGCTCGTAACATCAGAATATGAGTACTCAGTGTCGCAATAGTGTACTCCGCAGTTTTCCATTCTCAGGGAGAAAAGCGGAGTTGGTACTATAGACAACTTCACAGGAAGTTAATTTTGTAATTTAAATATGCTTATTGAAAGCAAAGAAACAAAAAACATCAGTGATTGAGTACATACATGATCAGGAATTGATCAACACTTTGTTGGATTGTTAGATTAACAAGCTAAACCTGTTAATGTACTGCTAAGGCAACTGTGTCTTTTCTCAGCTAGCCAGTATGGTTTCTGTACAGGTAGCCAAAATTTTGCTGTTTTCCCTGGCTGGGTGGTCAGGCTGGTAAGGAGGCTGGCAATAGCTGCTGTTTGCAGGGCGGACCAGGACTTACAGCTCTGCAGCCCTGGACATTTGAGAAATTCCGAGGAGGAATTTGAGCCTGAGGGAAGTCTTGTTTCTTTTGCTCCACGACTCCTAAACTTGTTGTCTAAAGAGCTGATTGATAACAGATGCACCTATGTGCCTTTCTGTTTTTCTTGAAGCATGCTGTTTTTCAGCAACAGCATTTTTCCTGTGATCTCCCCGGGATATTTCTCCCTCTACTGTATATGCTCCTGGTCAGCATTCTCTGTGGAATAAAGAGGCTCTGGAAGTGTATTATCCCTTGTTTAACCTGTTTTTCCCCTTAATCTGCATCAGTCCTTCAGCAATGATGGAGGCTGTGTTTTTCTAGGACCCTCTGTCAAAGGAGAGATTGTTAGATTTGCTCAGTAACAGGAAGGAGCAGGCATTTGGAAATTCCGGAGACTTCTTTCCCTGCAGGAAGGGCTGTCTCCTTCCAGACAGCTTGCTCTGGGTAAAGGCATTGCTGCAGGGATGCTAAATTGCTGGGGATTGCCCGTGAGTCCTATGAAAGGGCGAACCGATACGGGGCATCTTAAAGAATGAGCACTGGAACAGTGTAGTCAGTGTAAAAGTGAGTATAGGAGGCAGTGGTCATGAGCACCACGATGTCCCCAGCAGTGACAAAGGCCCAGGTACACACGGTGGCAGGTTCCCTGCCACATGTACTGAGAAGATCCCAGGGCGTTATCTTCACAGAGTGAGGATAAGAAAAGCATGGGAACCTAAGAAAATTATGTGGAGGGATCAAAAAGGATCCAGGAGGATAAAAAGGCCATTTTTCTATGGGTAAAACATACATTCTGATGAAATCGGAATTTTTCTCTTGTCTGAAAGTCAAAGGAAAGCAAGCTACCATTAAAAGCCTGTTCCTTTGTTATGCCAAGCCACAGCAGAAAAGAAAAGGCTGTTCCTTTTAAGAGAAAAAAGTCAAGTTCAAGCATCGCCAGAAAGGAAAAAGCATACCTCTTAAAGTCAAATGCAGTAGGACATCCCTGAGCTCCTGTCCCCTTTCCTTGCTGTACTCCTCTTGACTCTTTGGGAATCTGTCTGTGTCCCACCCTGTTGCAAAGAACCCCTGGCCCCCCGCACCGATGCCTGCCCTGCCTGGGCGCTCCGCTCTCTGCGTGTCCCTCGGAGGTGGGGTCTTTGTTCCGTGTCAAGTGTGAGTTGTTTGGGGGAGTTATGTTATTTGGGCAACACAAGAGCTGAGTTTTCACATCAGTTTGGTGGTGGAAATACGGATAACCATGACAAAAGTTAACCCTTTACTGTAGGGTAGAATATGTACATTGTCATTACACGCTCAAGACAAGAAATAAAAAGCAGCTCAGTACTATGGCATCACTGTGGCGGTCGACCAGCAGAGCATACACTCTGGAATCTCCTCTCATATGCTTTTCATGATGATATATTAGCTAAAAGCAAAAAGATTTATGATCGATAGTCTGTCTATAGGTCATAGAAAAATAAATGGCAGGCCCTTCCAAGACCTGCTGTACCAGAGAAATGAGAGGTACAAAATATTCCTAAACTTGAGCAGGGCCTTTGGCTTCTAGAGTTACATCCAGCTTTAACAGAAACTGCAGCTATTAAGGGGCTGTCACGTAATACAACAGAATTACTTGAGCAGGATTGTTTATTCCCAGTCCTACCAAAAGCTCTGGGTGAGCCCAGTTTAGTCAGGTGTTAAACATGATTAACTGCAGTGGCTTTGGGTGGCTTAACATTTTATTTCCAACACCTAGTTTCGTACAGTGCTGCAATACATGAGGTGATCTGAAGATAATGCAGCTATTGATTTTTTAAATTACACAAGTGCATTCAATGGAAAACACCAGTGTAAAAAAAGCGAGAGTATGTATGATTATTGTTAGTATATAAGATAATGTAATAAACATAATACAAAAGTAGCATTCTTAGTACGAGACTGAAGCGGTTAATTTTGCCGGTAATTGCAACTGATAGTAGGGGGACTATACAAAGCTTGAAACCATTCTGAAAACATGACAACACACAGCTGAGGTGCCACGCTGCTTCAAAAATCAATAGAGACAACAAATTCCTTATTCTCTGGATTTCCTGCTAAACTCGTGGAAGTCACAGCTGGCTGTCATACACCACCTGAAGTCTGTCAGTTAAATGACAGACCACCTTCCTGTCGAGCCCTACCTCCAGCGGGACTTCTGACAAGGAACGGCAAAGCTCATGCACACATTTGGCGCTCTCTGAGCATTGGGTTTGTTCAGCTCTTCTGGGGCATGTCGCTCCTGGTATGGATCTAACGCAGTATGTCAGACTTTATGCAAAGAGCTGCAAGGCGTTTATGTCTGTCAGGGACACACCTTGGACAGCATTCACGCGTTTTCTGCAGAAATGCCGTGGCGGTCGCAGAGAGGCATCCATCTCCCTGAGGCACCCTGAAGGCGCAGGGGCTGCCGTCCCTGGTGCGGCACAGCCACAGGTCGGTCTGCGTGAACTCAGGGCAGTGAGAAACGCACGTTAAATGCTCTGTGCCAGGAGCTGACATCATCTCTTTTGGAAAAAAAAAAAGGGATGTACCACTCCCTTATTTTTTGTCAACAAGGGCGGTGGCGCAAGGCGGCCTCTCCCACGCAAGCAAGCGCAGCGACAATGGGACCTACTGCAGCCGAGCGCCAAACGGCCCCGCGTGGAGCTGCTGAACGGAATGGGGTCGTGTTTTGTCCAACCTTCTCCGAGACAGGGTGTACGTCACGTTTGCTTTGTGTCTTGGCTTTTCATAGGAAGCGCTAGTTTTTTCCTTCAGGAGTAGTTTGTCTTCAGGATCCTTGTCACGGGTTTCTCGTTCCTGAGCTGGGAAGACATGTACATTTTCCATCAAACTCTCTCTGTTATGCACGGTTATTCTAAAGTAAAAACAGGGAAGGGTAGCGGTAATCCCATTAACTCCAGCAGGATTAAATAATTATTACGGCTGTCAGTGTGCAGTCCCGGAATTTGCCTCTGCTCTGGGACACCCTTACACAACATACCATCATTATCAGGGTATCAGCTCCTGCCACCTCTTTTTGGTACCTGTCTGTCAAAAAGTTTTTATTCCAGTAAACTGAACCTTGGCTAGAAAAAGTAGATAGATTTGTGTCTTAATGTACTATCTTTCTTATGTCTCATCTAAAATTTTTTTAATGCTGTATCTAAATTATTTAAATCAAGAAATTAAGCTTCTTGCCTGCATATGCTGGGCTTGATATTTTTTATATTAGCAGGCTCTTTCTTTTTTATATTAATTACAGCAGAGCTTTCAGAATGACTTAAGCTTCAAATCCTCTTGACTAAGAAAGATACCCAAGTTTGCTATTTTCATGCAGAAATTGTCCCACAGGATAAAATGATTGGATTTGGATTTGTTATGATTACAAAGAAGGAACCTCCTACCAGGATCAGAGTGCTGCGAAATATTTGCATTCCTAGGACACGTAGAGGGCCTCGGTGGAGCTTTTACCAAGTATTAAGCCACTTCTGAAGTCTGTAACTCTGACGCTGCCTCTGGGAAGATGGCCGTTCAGTTCTGACTCTGTTGAGGACTCGGGTGGCTGACCGCCACCGTACGGGATTGTTTGCCCTCCGTGTGGCCACAGGCACTGGCAAGCGCTCGAATATGCATTACTTGCTTGCCAGTGTTGGTTCTCCAGGGCTGTTGTGCGTCTGTGTAGCTTCACAACTCACTCCACCCAGCGGGACGGGAAGTTCTGAGGACTTTGTGATTCCAGCGAACTGAAAGGGAAGAGCAGACCCTTAGGAGGGTACGTAAACACGCAGAAGGCACGGTGCTAAGCTGCACTCGAAGGTTACGTTTCAGGCGATAATTCACCAGTTACAAAACTGGTAACATGCAATACTGCTCTAAAGCACACCCACAAAATGAATGTAGAGGTGGAAGAATTAAAGCAGGTAAGCAGCCTTACCCCTGTTAACGCAATGTTACTGTAAGAAAAAAATAATAATTTTGTATGTTCTGTATTTATGCATTCAGTATATATATATGCATATAGTAATGACTTCTGGGTAGGTTTGTCAAGGAAGATATTTTTTAAATAAGGAGCATCATTTAGAAACATATTGTGTAATAAATACAACATTGGGACCGTAGGATTTTAATATCAGAAGTTACCCATTTATTCTGCTGTTTTACTTCATTTCAAGTCGTATCCTTTCAAACGCCACAAAAGGGCATTCAGGAGATGGGCTACAGCCGGGGGCTCTCAGCACCCCTGAGCATGGCACGCTCCACGCCACGCAGCGCGGGAACAACAAGATAACGCACAGCCCGGCCCTCCGGCTGTGCTGCAGCTCCATTTGGCCCTGCTCAGGAGGGTTTTTTTGGTGTTCTTTTTGCTGCATTAGGCTAATAAAGGCTTCCTAGAACTGGTTAAAAATTGCACTGTTTTACATTACAGGATAATTAGACAAGATTACATTAAAATGGTCTTGTGAGATGATAGATAAAGAAAAGATGCAGATTAAGATAAGATGCTCATCTTTTTTTGTGCTTAGATAGTGGCTCAGGATGCAACACAACTTCCTGCTGTAGATGATGATAAAATAACTTAGTGTATTGGAGATAAATTTATAGGAATAGCACATCAGTGAAAAAAAGCTTTAGAATGCTACAAATATGTTTGCACAAGGGGGTTACCAGGTTAGCAGTATCGATTTCCAAGTCAGTACAGCAAGTACCGTACACAAGGCTGTGCCCAGTCAAGGTTTCAGCGTGGTTTAGGTCTGTTGGTACTGATTTAGCCATCAGCAGGGCAGCAGGCTGCCGTTTCCTTCCCAGCATCGCTGGAACGGATGCAGATAGGACATCTCCTTGCTTGTCACCATCCAGCAGCAGGTCACTGCACCCACGTCCACTGTGTAGGTGGTCCCCGGCCCGTCCCCTCGCAGGCTTCGGCGGAGGCTGTTTGCCAGCCTTGCTGGCACCCCTCGGGGAGCCGGCTGGCCAGCTGTGGGTGGAAAGGGCCTTTTGCGAAAGGTCAGCGACGAAGGGCTGCGGAGTTGTAACGGCTCTGAATGGAGCAACTGTGGGCAAACTTACTTTGTGCTTATGGTCTAAATGTATAGTCATAAACCAAACAGATGAAAATAGATTTAAGTCCATAAAAGAGAAATGGTGCACACAAGAATTGAACTTGTTTAGTTAATACCACTTGAATGAAGTCCGTATAGCTTCTGTATCCAGGAAAACGAGCTCCTGAAGGGGATTTGGCAGGGTTTGGCCTGCTGAAAGCTCTGCACTGGCCACAGCACAGCACTCAGATCTGCTTTTTACACATGAGCAGTTGGAGCTGGGAAATCAATTTCCCCGTATTTTGGGGCTTTCCTCCATCTTTTCTCTTTATTTTCAATATTGTTTCTCATACAGATGTGCAGAACTTCTTTATTAGCTCCTTTCTCAGTGAAAGTGTATTATGTGCCCCGCTGGCTGACAGGTACGAGCGATAGTCACTGCATACTGTTTGCTCATCAGTAATTTACCAAATGTACTCCTCTGTTTTCAGTTCATCCCAAATTGGTATAACCATCACATTGCTTTCAGGCATTAAGTTCTTCTTAAACATCTTTTTGACACTAGATGGCTTTTTCTACCATTTCAGTGACCTGACATACTTTCAATGAAATCTGAATTATTGACAGACAGAAATAATTTAATTTGTAATGCCACTGAGTTCAGCTCATGTCTTTGTTTTCTTTCCATCAAAGTCATATCAAGGTGAATTTGATGTCTGGCTTCCCCCCCCCCCCCCTAAAAAATGGGAGGGATTAGGACAACATGTGGTATCACTATTTAAGTGATATCAAGGAAAGAGACTGCACACAAAAGCAAGCATGCGATTTTATCACACTTTAGAATGGATATCATGTCACCTGCACTGTGCCAAAACTAGTTCTTTCTGTGTCTGAATTTAAGTCAGATACAGTCTAGGATGCTGGAAATGTGAAAAAAGAATACACTTAATAAAGGGAGAAAATGCGCTCATACATACACAGCAGGTGATTGTCATCTGTGGATGTTCAAGGAGAAGATCCTGCATATGCAGGAAGTCCTAAAGGCAGTGAAAATCCTTTATTCAGTAGGGTTGTATAGCATGGACCTATGAATACTTTTTTTTTTCCTTTCCAATTTACAAATAACCTCCCCGCTAGGTTCTGACAATGAACTACAATTTTATATGTTTGGGAAATGATGCCTAACTGCTGGAGCAGAGACATTTCCCAGACTCATGTTCCGACTCCTGAAATGTGATCCCGGTCTCTACTAGTTTCTGTATTAATCCCAGTAAATCAAAACAACTGTAGTCTTTCTGCTGTGATGCCACTGAATGGCTTTGGAGATTTCCCTTGAATGTTGTAAATGGTATGGAAACTCCCGAGACCAGTATTTTGCACATTGCCCAGACCTTCTGTCCTCAAGCCTTATATATAAACTACTGGGAATTGTCTCTATTATACCATCAAGGGGCATTCCTCTGTGACCGTAAGCCTCAGGAAACAGGGCTGAGGTGAGACGCTTTTGCCGACCCATCTCGTCGGACCGTCTCTCATAACTTTTGAACGCAGGAGTTCATTTCAGTTACATTTGATGCAGAAAGAGAAAACTTCCAGCTGTGACATTCCTCCCAGTTTCATGAAACCTAACAGCTCAGTAAAGACTAATCCTTTGGATTATTACTGTGACTGAAAGGCTCTTGCCCGAGCTCAAAGGTTATTTATTATGTTTGGCTTGCTGGCAGCCAGGACGTGCCTAGCTGGAAGCAGCCACATCCCCTTGGTTCTCGCCCAGCTGGTAGCTGGAGGCAGGAGGGAGCGGCGGGTGCTGGGGGAAGGGAAGACTGATGGTGGGCAGGGAGCCCACGTGTGGACACCGGGAACGGACAGAGAACGGGATGCGGATCCAAAGAAGCCGGGGCTCCATTTCTGCTGCTTCTTAATGGCACGACTCGATCTCTACCTGGGAATGACTTGAGTCAAAAGCAACACATCAAAATTAAGCAGACTGAAGTCAGCTCGGCACCCAAAATGGATTCTTAGTGTAAACAGCACCACGGTCACCGTTTAAACAAATTTTCTTTATATTACTTTATCTTCTTTTCCATAAGTGTCCAGTGCACTACAGGCGGTGATCAGGATTTCACTACTGAGAACAGTCCTAGTCTACTGCTATTGTCTCTGTTACCATTGGTATCACAATTATTTCTATTATTTCAAGCATGCTTGCTTCTGCAACAAGCATGCTGAAGTTACAGCTCCTTGTGTTTTGTTTTATACCAGAGAATCTATTGCAAGTGATGGACTCAGTAGGTTCTATGAAGAAAGTTTTCTTTGCGCTGGCAACTATCATTTTGCAATAATAAAGTAATACCAATAAAATAATGGTTAATACTCAGTGTCCAACATTACCAATTAGATTTGAGATAGTCCTATTAAGGATGTCTAAATATTATCGTTCCTGCTTTATGAACGCAAGACCTGAAACACATACAATGTAGCTTTTCTGATGGTGACAGTGAGGTTTGGAACAGGCTCTGGGGTACACATGGCTCCATCAAGTTACTGTTGAAGCTCCATTTGATTTAAAGACTGTTTGAATTTCACTCCCTAAAATTTAAGTCTCCTCACTCTGAGATTACAAACAAAAAACCCCCTTTCCATGTTCTTTGCTTTCGAGCAATCCTGAAAAGCTCACGCACCTACAGAATCCGGATTCCTACAGTTCCTCAGAAGTCACAGGGTGAGTGGAGGAGCCTGTTTTGCTGTAGGTTTACCCAACAGTAAGAAAACTTCAGTCAGAGGAAAATTTTGGTTTGGCTGTCACGATATCAGACTGTGGCTGTGCAGAATCAAACACAACAGTTTCAGACTGAGGAAGATGAGAGATGAAAGCTCAAGTTCATGTGACATCTCACCACGCCAAGGAGCGGGCAAACTGTAAAATGACATTATAGGCTGTTGGTAAGCATTCTGCCAGAGAGTAGAGCTGGGTCCAAGGTGATTTTGGCTTCAGTTTGTTTGCTTTTTCTGACAGCTGGACATACAGAATGTGCAGGAACCTCTGTACTCGCACTGCCTGCTAGCTGTCATACGGTGTAGCTTTTGCAGAAGCTGCACACAAGCTTCACTTGGTTTAAGAGCTATAAGTTGCATATACCTGCATTAGAGGTTGGAAAAAGCACCACATTTTGGTTGGTTCGTTCACACAACAGGAACTGTTACCAGTTTGTTAATCCTTCTGAGGTTCATACTGCCTTCTTGCTGACACCAGTAGATGGGAAAGAGAAAATGAACTCTGACTTCTTCCAACCAGTCCTAACAATAGGGATTTGGTAGTTTCCACGTACGGAGTAGAAGATGAGAGCCATGGCAAAGCAATTAGCCTAGTAAGATGCATCCCACTTCCTTCTCATTCCTTCCCCAGAGCTTTCCTATGGGTGGTGGTTTGATCCTGGCCAGCAGCTAAACACCCACCCAGCTGCTCGCTTACTACCCCCCAAATGGGATGGGGGAGAGAATCGACAGGGTGAAAGCAAGAAAAACGGATAGGTCAAGATAAAGACAGTTTCATAAGTGAAGGAAAGGAAAAAGGAAGAAAAAAAACCAAGTGATGGAAAGGCACTCACTCACCACTTCCCACCAGCAGACTGACACCCAGCCAGTCTGCAAGCAATGGCAACTTTGCAAAAACTCCCCCCCCCGTTTTATCGCTGAGTATGATGTTGTTACGGCGTGCCGTGCCCCTTTGGTCAGCTCATGTCAGCCGACGCGCTGCGGGGGCAGAGTGAGGAACAGAGAAGGCCTTGATGCTGTGCAAGCGCTACTCAGAAATAGCTAAAACATGGCCATGTTATCAAGACTGTTTTGGTCACAAATCTAAAACACAACATCATACGGGCTGTAATGAAGAAAATTAACCCCATCCCAACCAGACACGATACACTATCAGAGGCTACAGCAAACCAAGGGCACTTCAAAGAAACATTAATACGGCAGTTGAAATTACTTCAGCTTAGGGGCATTAATTTAACCATTTTGATTGCCTTAATTTTGCTGAATGTCTATGCGTAAAATTGGAGTGGGGACAGCACAGAAGCTAGTGATAAAGAACTCTTACTCAGCAGCAAGGGCATTCGTGTTCTGTAGTAAGAGCAGCTAGTGATTGTCTATGGCTGCATCATCCCCATACTTCCCTTGCATCAACTCTTTTTTCTGCATCTTCTGTGAGGCCAAAGTCACAGTCACCTTCTCCTCGATACTTTATCCAGCCAGAAGTGCTGTAGGGGTTTGACAATAAAATTTTTGAGGTCTGGTGGCCACGGTTTACAAGTATTTTTCTTCAACACTCAACGCTTAGTCTTTTCTGTATATGGCATTAACAATGGGTATTTGTCTCAGGATAACCTTTTTTTGACTTGTAGTGGCAAGATCATAGCCCGAAGTATAAAAATATTTTGGTCAGTTCTTTTTTTCAGGCTGACTGAAATTTGGCTGACTGCAAATTCTTTACTGGTCGATGGACATAGCTAGTAAAGCTAACTGATAGGTTTAGTAATACTTTAATCCAAAAGTTTTCCTAAAGATGGGGAACTATTCTGCCTTGCATTACAGATAGAAAACCTGGTCCCAAAAGAAACAGAACCATGCAGGACAATGTAACTCCTGGTTCCTGCTCTCGTTAGACCATCTGACTTGCTTTTAAAATTCAGAGTTGCTCAACTTCTTCAGCGTAGTGAGCCAGCAGCTGATGCTGCCATTTCCTATTTGGCTGTAAATACAGTTCTGGAATCTAGATAATTTAGGATTTTGCTACTGAAGCACAGATGGAGTCAGGAAATAATAAAATTAGAGTGGAAATAAGAAAACGAGAACTTCAGGAACATATCGAGGCTCTCGGCATAGGAGTTCTTAGGTTTTCCTGACTCTAATTTCACCATAGTTTCACAAAGCTCAAAATCATTCACAGGCAGGAGGCATTCAGCTCTTGGATCACTCATTTCTTTTGTCAGCACATCTCCTCAGAGTCTAACAAACTGTTGCAGTGAATTCCTGAGCTGGAAGTTTCTTCTGGACCATGGTAAGCAATACCCACAAATGACACAGTATTAATTAAATATGCCTTTTGGCTCAATTTACTTTTTATCATTTATCAGCCCCCCAATCATTTCTTTCCCCAGCTAACAAATCCAAATGTATTTAGCCTCTCCTCATAGGATCGTAAGAATGGCTGCAGTAGATGAGACCAGCGGCCCACCCAGCACGCAACGAAAGAATATACGAAAAGGGCGAGCAGACAGCAATGATCCCTTCTGTATGCTTTCCCGGCTTCCAGTAATCTGAGTCTTGCAGACTTGCTAAGACAGAGACAGTTATTTTGTATTTAATAGATGCTAATGTATTTGTATCCCATCATCTTGCCATTTCGTATTTCTGAGTTTTGGTTAGCCAAGCTTGAATGTTACTGTAATCCCACAATATGGAATTTGAGATGGGGCAACTAGAACTGAAAGCAGTAAGCAAGTAGTGCACCACAGCTATATGCAGTACTATAAATGTCTTTTGTTTTGTTTTCTTATCCTTTTCCTAAAAACGTTTACCTTTCTTGTACTATCAACCACTTCTGAGCACCGGACCTTTGTTCAGAGAACTACTCACAGTGACTTCAAGACTTGTCCTGACTGATACTAGCTTTTAGAGTTCATCATCATCTCTGTATGTTCTTACCCCCATATGCATTACGTTGCACTTCGGAACACTTCTTTTCAACTACCACTACTCACACACTGTCGTGGAAGTCTCTTGCAGTACTTTTCAATCAGCTTTAGATCTGAATTACATGTTCTTCAAATGTGTCACACCATCATTCATTCCTTTTCCCACTTACTTACCAACTGAACAGCTCAGCTTTAAGTACGAACCCTTCTGAGATAGATAGCCCTTCTGGCATGAAAACTCCTGGTTTACTCCTGTCTTTTGGTTTTTGTCTTTTAACGGGTTCGTCCATGAAATGAGGCTCCTTCTTATGTCATACAGAATAACAGTCATATAAAAACAGGGCTGGAAAGAAAAACAAGAAATTTAACTTCTAGCTACTCTCCTCATCATGTTAATGCTACCTTACCTACAAAATTTCTGACAGAGGTTTATCTAACCTTTTCTTAAAAGTATCTAATGATTAATTTTAGTCTAATGATTACACAGTATTTCCAGACAGTTTCATTATGTAGCTGTCTTTATCACTCAAAGGTTTTCCTATATATAAATTTCACTTGGTACAACTGAAGTTTGTTACTTCTTGTCCTATGTCTCCCATCCAAAGATGATTTATTAAAGCCTTTTGAACATTTGCTGTTGAAAACACTTGTAATAGGGCAACCTATTTGGCTGGGAGCAATTCTAAAGTAAAATAGTTCTATATATAAAAATTATACATGTTTTACAGACTTCTCATGAAATACTGTTCTATAGCCATAGCTTGTCTTTAGGATGGATTCTGCCAGTACAGCGGTATAAAACTTCTTATATCCAGTGGAAAACGTAACAGTAGAACTTGATATAATTCAGGTTATCTGTTCAGCACAGTTCTGCTTCTTCCGTGGGAATGGATTTAACTTCAGAAAGCTATCTGACAGTGCAGGTTTGCTGTATTCTCCTTTACATGCTTCAAGGATAATTAAAGAAACATCTTTCCTTTTTCATTCCATGCTACTGTCTTTCCCAGTTCATGGAAAAGATCTGTGGATTCTACAGGGAAGTTTAGAATTACTTTAGCTTCTGAAAACTTTAACGACTGGCGAGGAACTAAGGGTAGGTGCAATATGGTGGTGCTGGAATGAGGATGCCAACAATGCAGGTAGACTGAAACCATGTATACCAACAAAGCCAAGGAAACTCAGTTAAACCCCAAAGTACGAAATTTTGGGCTGCTATAGTCAGAATTAGAGTTAATGCTTTCTCCATAATTATGGGCAACTTCTACGCTTTTAGAATTCAAGGCTTTCTCTAAATCTCTGCTTTGGAGGCACTGTCTGGCCCTCTAAACCAGCTGTCATGCTGATTCTCAAATGTGAACACAATGGCATTAGTTAATAGTATCCTCTGGCTTTTTGTTTTTTTTTTTTTTCTGACTAACTGAAGCAAGCCCACCACACTGCATGCTGTACCCCAAATGAAATAAGCTCATGCAGCTTGCTTCACAATTCCCAGGGAGCATGTGGACACGTTAAGAAAGATAGACACATGGTTACACTAGTTGATCAGCGATACGGTTGAGTCACAGTTGTGCAATGATGATGTGCAATGCAGAATTATTTCACTTTTACTTTGCTGTCTCCCACTGTTTTTTAGTTCCTGAACGCTGAATTCCCTTGGTTTTGTCAGGTAACCGTTCAATCTTGCCAGTCTGTAAAGAGAAGGCAGGGAATAGCTTTTGTGATTTTGTGAGGATTTTCTTTTTCTCAGGAAAAAAACACGGTGAAAAGCAGTACAGCCTATTTTGAGACCAGGTTCTTGGATTATACTCAAGAAAAGCAGCACAAGGTTTCTATTTTAGAACTATTTGGATTATGGTACTGTAAAAACAAATTAAAAAAACCAGAGCTAGCCAAATAATTGCTTAAAAATCCCAAGTATATTTCTACATTTTCTGAATAGAACTGTTAGTTTTTCCCTGCTTCTGTAGAGGTGATAATACAGTTCATGTGAGACCTCTATGCATTCTGAATTTCCTCTGCTCTTATTCCTCAGACTTCTGAGATGCATCCTTCCGCTCTTAAGTGAAGCAACATCAGCTTAAATGTGACTGACATAAGTAAACACTATTTGTATATGTTTATTAATACCCCACTCAAGATCTACTGGAAAAATGCTGTCTTGATCCCCAGGAATCCAAAATTTCCCACTGGATTAACAAGTAAAAGCTTACAAAGAGAGTAAATTAAGAACAGGTGCAACTACTTCCAGATGTGGCCTAGAAAAATTAAAAAACCCCACCACATATGTTTTGGTCTCACTAATAAATGGAGAGAGAACTGTAAGATGTTGCCTATGACAGAAAATACAACTTTCCAAGCCAAGGAATGAAGTTAAGACAAGCTAGAAAGAAAATAAAAGTGTGTTTTATGTGCAAGGCAATCTTCAAAGAAGAAAAACAGTCAGTGCGTATCTCCTTCTTGACGCTGAAGTACTGAAGGCCAAATTCTTCCTTTTTTGCATTAGAAATTCATGTCTTATCTGTCTTGGAGAATTGCTTAGAGAACTGGTGAGAACAGTCAATTCCTCAGCTTTCACTCTTGCTTGAAACACATTTCCTCTGGGCACTATTTAACTGCAGTGACTTGAGATTTGGGAGAAACGGTCACTCTAACGAGCGACAACCCGGCATCTTCAGTTAGGCTGGCAGGCTGAAAAAAATCATGCTTGCAACCTGCAAGCCTGTCATTTTCTCTTTCTTTGGTGGGGCTACTCCGACTTTCTGCATCAGCACACTTAACAAATGACAGGGCATTACATATTACAAATGTTACAGTCATTTCTCTGCTGACTAGAAGTGAGTCGTACAATTAATAAAACACTTTTAAAAAAAGTGACTGCTATTAAATACATATTACTGGTATCACAACCATTCTACTAACATGGAAGAGCAATGGAAATGTGACAGCACTCTTCTGCCTCTTTCTCTCGGCCCATTTGCTGCCGCCCAAGGATTCCTCTCTTCTCTGTAAAAGGCTGGCTGCTGCGGCTCCTCCTCTGGAAAGCTCCTGGAGAGGAGATGCCAGGCAACAGTTCTCCACCAGGCCCGAGAGCGTGTGCCCACAGAAACAGTTTTCTCTATCAACTTGAAGTGGAATCCTGCTATGCACACCAACCTCAAGAAGCAACAAATGTATAGAATCACAGAATCATAGCATGGTTTGGTTGGTTGGGACCTTAAAGCCCACCCAGTTCCAACCCCCTTGCCATGGGCAGGGACACCTCCCACCAGACCAGGTTGCTCACAGCCCCATCCAACCTGGCCTTGAACACTTCCAGGGATGGGGCATCCACAGCTTCTCTGGGCAACCTCTGCCACTGCCTCACCGCCCTCACCGGGAAGAATGTGCCCGTTTCCATCTTTTAACCATGAATCGATAAAACTTTTGCATCAAATGAGAAGGTAGCCTCATACTTCCCGGCCTGTGAGCTGGTCTACACGTGGAGCTTAGTCGATTCTGCTCTTTAATGGCTTTTATGTGGCCAACATAAGGATTCAGAAACTAGAAGCAGGGCTGTGTCACAAGAGAAGGAACCGGGACACAGATCACCTTCTGTGTTTCCATAACCAGCTTTGTACCAGTCCAGCTTCCACTGAGGGGGCTCACGAGGGGAATGAGAAGGGCATGGCTTGTTTAGTCCAGCAAAATAAAGGCTGTGTGTGGATGAGATTGCTGTCTATAAATACTTCTGGCAGGGGATACATGCAGGAGAGGGGGAAAGGCTACTTCAGGACAGCATTTGCACAGGAAGAAAAGATGGATGAGGACTGGTCACAGAGAAACATAGGTTTGAAATTTTAAAAAGGCTTCCAGCTGTTGGAGAGGTTTCTCTCGGACGGCCTCCCAGTAGCAGCAGCAAGGGCCAAAACGTTTACTGGCAAAGCACAGTCAGTTCATGGAAGAAAGGATAAAATGGCTGCTTGCAACACTAGGGAGCTGGGTACAGTATAGGGTAGAGGGAGTTAAGCTGCCTTGGCTTACAAATGCCAGCCTAGCTGGGCTTCCGTAACGGGAGGTGCCGTTAGCCCTCTCTCACCTGTACTGCGGACATACAATGAACTACAGTAAAAGACAGTGTGGTCATTACATGCTGGAACTGAAAGAGTAGAAAACAAAAACCTTAGTGATGAAAATGGGCAATAACAGCTATTTTTTGGGGGGGTCAAACAGGGCAACAAGAACTACTTGTAGAATTTATTATTATGAACAGCAAGGTAGTCCTTGTTCCTCGTGACTTTAAGACTGGATGAATATGGCTGGGTAGCATAACCTTCTACAGCTACATCCTTGTGGTTTTAAGTCTGTGTCCCTTTCTTCTCAATGTTGGCTTTGATTACTAGGTGACCAAAGATGCAAACACCTTGCAAAATTTAAACAGTTAGCTCTAATTTTAGCAAATGCCTTTAGGGTTGACACTGAAAGCTCAATGGTCCTCACTCTCTTCTGTTTAAGAAATTTGCCAGTTCATGATCGGCCCTTTTTCAGAAAGATCCATATCTGCAACGGCAAAGAAAAGCACTTGAGGTTCTCTGTCAAATACTACTTTGGTAAAGGAGTGATGAAGTTTCCCAAGAACTTTGGTTGTTATCTACCTGGCACAAGGGAAATTCTAAATCATCTATTGCCTTCTAGAAGAAATAATCACTTCAAAATGGTTACACTCCTCCTGCCATTGCCGGAGAAACAAACTTCGGGCTAGGAATCACCTATAGCGCCTTACCTTACAGTGCAGCTGAGCCCTCCCTTTGCTTTGTCAGCAGTGGCAGCTTCTCATCACCTCACCTGCCCCTCCCATCCAGCCTGTAAGGCGATGGAAAAACTTTTCGTGGCGGTAAGTACGGCTGGCTGGGCAGGTGACGCACCGAGATGGTTGTCATACATGGGCAGCCTCCGGTTTTACTCTTCCCTTCTCTCATTTCATTCCGTTTCCTTCCCTTGCTGCTGACTGTTATAAACGAAGGTTGAATACACAAGGCGGGGGTTATTACTTGCTTGTATGACGGGATGTAACCGTGGTGTTCGGTTAGCTCTGCATGGTGCTTCCATAATGCAAATGTGCTTGCAGAGAGTTACGCTTTCCACGGAGAAACGCCTGAACGAGAGACCGAGACATAATTTTAAAAGGCCTAAATACTTCTGACGATCTCAAAATACTTAGCATGAAAGCTGAACCGGAAAGCAGCATCACGTTTGTCTAAAAATCTCTCTGCCCGAGGCTGAAGGGACACAGCTCTGCCACAGTACCGAGGCCTGCGCTCCCGCTGGAATGCCCCCGTGCCCCCCGGGAACGATCCCTTTATTTAGCAGCGCCCGGCTACTTCCAGCCACCTTCTCAGGGTTCCCGTTTCC
>NW_009615399.1:0-260 GCF_000690535.1 Cariama cristata
CCCCCCGCCAAACTTTGTCTTCATTCATGAGAGCTCCTTTCCTCTGATGGTATTTTAACTGTTTCGCTCCCAAAAAAACCCGACGGTCCGGCTCCCTCGACGCTCTGCACGCCGCACTGGCACACGCCGTGCCGGTACACACTGGGCTTTGCTCCCCCACCGAAAATAAACCACATCCCAAGGTCCCTACCTTGGGGAAGGTGTCAAAGCATCCTCACCCATTGCCCGGCTGGCGGCACGCTGGTCCCAGTGAAGATGCT
>NW_009615399.1:337-12008 GCF_000690535.1 Cariama cristata
ACAGCCAAGCTTCGTCTGGAGATCCAACCGGCCTGGCCACGGACAGCTGCTTTTAAATACCGAGATGGTTTCGAAGATGCCAGCTGCAGGTTTGGCATCTCATTGTCCCTCCTTTGCCCGAGAGGAAGGGTCCGGTATGATTTTGTCTGGCAGCACGGGCACCGTGGCACCTGAGACCGGACTCCAGCAGAGAGCGGCTCGACCAGAGCTCAGGTTGAGCTGTTTTACCCAAATTTCAAAAATGTCCCATTCCTGCAGCTCCTCAGCCTGCAGCACCGGTCCCTAAGGTGAAGGAAAGGATGCCCTGAAGTCCGGAGGTGGAAGGAAGGGGGCAAAGACCAAACGCAGGAGGAACCAGCAGTAAGGACGGCGGTGACAAGTCTGAGGTCTCGTTAAGGAATTAATTCCAGGTGTCCACCACACCAAGCAGCTCCTCCAAAAGCAACGAGGACAGAAACGATTCACGGCCTGCTGCGCCGAGCCCATCGGCTTTTTTATAAAACCAGAATTATCAAATTCGGCTTCTAAAGCTGAAAGCAGAACTAAAACCAGTATTCCCTGGTCTTTGCAAGTCAGACTGGAGAACCCGACGTGAAAGCGAAGTGAAGCTGGGCTACTGATGCTTACCCTACCCCAACGTCTACCGATACATGTCCAGAAATAGGTTAAAAGGCTTGGGAGAGGATTTTTTTGAATGACCGTATCCTTTCCACAAGGCATTCCCAACGCTTTTCACCATTTATTATTTATATCTCCAATATATTTTACCATTTAAAGTTCCTCTCCAAAGGGAAAGCCCTAGGGCTCACCCGCATCCCCCCCTACCCTTTACCGGCCTAAACCCCTGCGTTAACAAGTCGCTTCAACTATTTTCCAAAGCTGGCGAAGGGGCAGATTATACCCCAAAACCCAGCACCAACCCGGCTTTGCCAAACACGGGATGGGAATCGGCACCTCAAGGGTTCTGGTGAAAAACGGTTGGCGTGGCCGGGCGGCTGAAATAACTGATGAAATGGGAACCTTCCATGTTGGGTTGCAAATCACAAAATGGTGCTAATCAAAGGTTAACAAGAGCGCTAGCGTCAATTTGGAGAGACTCCTTGCATGTAATTAGTATTAGTCCTACACTTAATTTATTTGTGGAGCAAGCAGAAGTGACCGACTTACAAATTACACCTTTTTCAAGATAGCGCACGCAGGTTTCACTGGTTTTACACGCTGAAAGCATTATCAAATCATCATCTAAAAATAAAGCTATTACACACTGCATAAATAACCATGTAATCTATAATACCCAGGAACTATCATGTATTTAGTCAACCTATGGGCTGCAGAGAATCTGGTAATTAAGCGGAGTTTCAACACCACTCCAAGTGTTGGTACTACCCGCGTTTGCCTTTTATTAGATAAAAATGGAACAATTCAGTTTACAAAGGGGGAAATAACTAATTAGGTTTTAATTACATGGTAGTTACCATAGATTTATAAACTAATGAGGTGGTGGTTTGGGCCCCAGTAAGATTTATTTCCAGGTTGCGCCCACCGAAAACGTGCAGACCGAGCGGGAGGTCACGGGAAAACGGAGAAGAGAACCGCAGGATAAGAAACCAGTAATTTTTTAAAAGAAAGGCCAAGTGCATTATGGCTGAGAAGTCTTTGGAAATCCTGAGGTTCTGCTTGAAGAAATGATGTGTTTGGGGGTTCTGGGGGAAAAAAAGAAGGTATTATATCAGCAAACCTCTCTTTCATACGGCGTGAAGAAACCCGCAGCCTCCGATGTGCTGCGGTTGGGGGTCATTGCCGGTGGGTACGGCCCCTCCACACAGAGATGGGCAAGCGTGGCTTCGCCCAGGGAGCAAACATTCATCTTTCACAGTATTTGTTCAATTCTGGGAAAAAATTAAACAAATCTACATGGTGATACCTGGGAAATGCTTCTCGGGTCCAGGCAGGGCTGGAGGCGGCTGTCTCACCAACATCCCGGCACCGGTTTTCCTTTCCCTTGGCAGACTGCCGTTACCTTTAACGCAACACTGCTCGCGTCCGGTTACAGCCAAAACGGATCCTCTCTTCATTTAAAACCAGATTTGAGATGTTTTTTGCTGACCGTTTCTCAAGGTTCATGCCTAAGCAAGGTGCCCTCAGCAGCAGCTCTTCGCAGCTGAAATTCAGGTCCCCATCACTGAGTCCATACGATGCTCAGTGCAGCCCCAGCCCGTGCACTGGTTCTCACTGGTATTCACCTCCCTGGGCACCACAAGCAGACTCTGCCCAGCCTTGCAGCTTGCAATTTCTTCACCATGTCACGGAGAAACATCAACTTGTATCAAGGAGGAGACTGCACTACCTCAAATGGTTCCCTTTAGGGAAATCGCCATCCTTTATTTCTCTGCCTCACCTCCTCATCGACCTCAGCCCACCGCGGCAAAAACTTTCTTCAGCATTTTTTCCTCTGTCCTCAGCCGTTCTGTTCTCTGATTTTTTTTAGGACCGTTTCATGCTTTTTTCATACTCCCCATCTTCCTCCAGACCTTTCATCCTTGTTTTAAGGCATGCGGAGATTTGACAGAGATTAAACCGTTTCCAACGAATCAGAGGTGGTTGAAGATGCCTTACATCTCTCCTCCTGCCCTGTCCTTTATCCTGCTGCTGCAAGGCTTCTGAAAGATCTTTATGGCCAGGATGAGGAAAGGTATTGGTAAAAACATCACTGGACTGTTCATTTAAATGAATTTTAGGGTCCTTTCATAAGGACCCATCCTCTGGGTGCTTCTATTTCCAGTATGAAAAGGCCTTTGACGAAGTCTGCAAAAATGCTAACAATAGCTGCTTTTGTGCGGCTCTGTTTCCCGAACCCAATTCATTATCTGCAGGTGATCCAGCGTGGAGAAATCTCTCCCCGTTCCCGTTGGCTCTGCTGGGTGATTAGTCCAGAAGTCCCCGTCTTCTCTTCATTTAGGTTTTTATAGCGGTTCTTATATATAATACACAAAGGACAGGTGGCAAGGGTCTCTAGGGCAGCAAACCTTCAAGCTTTCCCAGGTAACTAATCAGGAAAGTAAGAAAGAGGCAACTGACCAGAAAAAGTAGGATGCGATCGCCTGGAGCTAATTTATTGGGATGAAATATTTGGAAAATTTGAATTACAAAGTCACTTGCTAAAGAACTAACATAGCATGGTACCCGAGCAATGGCAGGGTGAGATTTAGCCCATGATCTGACCACTGCACACCGGTCCAGGACACAAAGACGGTGTCACAACCCAAAATAAGCAACAAAATTGGGTAACGCTCCCGACGCCGTGGACAAGCGATGAATCCATCGCATTTAACCATGCAGGAGAAGGGTGTAAGAGATGAAGAGCAGAAGGTGGGTTTGAAGGTACAGGTTGGTAACGAGGTTGAGCCCAGAAGACTCGCAACACCCGGCCTGAAGATGGTAGGAAGGCTAATTTCATATACAAACCCATTATATGAGTTATGACAAGGTGAAATCCCACAATCCAAAGAGCGGTAAACGTCACGATTGTCACTGGGGAAGGGAAAAAGATTTCATCACAACATTTCTCCTGAATTTTAAACTCAACCAAGGCTTAACATTCAATGACAGACAGACGTTGGTGGTATAAATGTAAGAATAGTAATAAAGTCAGCAATTCAAAGCAGTAACATCCCTGTAGCACTAAAGGATGGGGACACGGGCAGCATCACTCCTCCGCGTTGCCTAAATCCCATCCTGAATCTCCAGGCAAGACCCCAGGAGGAAACGAAGGACTAAAACGCTGGTCAGGATACAGACTTGTATCCATGCTGCTGGTATTTCAATCAACACATCGAAGAACACCAAATCTCTCCTAATCACTGTTCTGGGAAAAAAAAAACAACCCAAAAAACGGCCCCATGGACTGTTACTGCTCTTCATTGTGACGGGAAGCACTGGAGGGTGTCCGACACGGCAGGACACAAACGGGACAGCTTTCTGCAGCAAAGTGAGTGATGGGAACAGGGTGGGGTTCACCAGGACTCATCTCTTTCTCCGTTGCTTGTTCCCCACCTGCGCTGTCCTTTGGTTACATATCTGTCATCTGAGCTGCCTCTTCTCCTCCAAACCAGAGGGTTCCTGGATCAAATCCCCTCTTCTTCGTGTTTTTTGGACTTTTTTTCCCTTCCCTCTCATTAGCTAACAACAAGCAGATGATGATCATCATCATACAGCTTCAGACTAACAACAAGTACTTTGAAAAATATTTTGGTAAAACTGGAAGACAATTCCACAAATGAAGGAATGAATTTATACCTTTTTTTTTAAAAGTTGCCATTCAATATGACTTCAAAGCCTGCTAATCTCAAGGCAAAGGAACTGGTTAGCAAGGTTTCACCAGCAAATTCACACAAAGCAGAACAACGTTCACCAAGAAAAGACCGCCAGGACTGGCTTAGCATAATTCAGTAATTTCATTTTCTATGGGCTACTCCCAACTTGCACAACCCCGCTACCTAAGTTCAAGTCCAGGTCTGGGGTTAGCCCCTCTGAAATGACCAATTCTTTCTAAAACGCAACACAACTGGGGCTCAGATTTGTCTTTTGACTGATCTCCTTCAAATTTTGCCATACAGTGCCAAGGTTAGCTCCTCTCACTCACTTTTAATGGCAATTTTAACAGACCAGTCATCATCCACGACACCACCGACTAGCTGCAACGCGATATTTTCATCACGGTGCTATCCCACCGGAAAGTGAATGGATGGCAGTCCTATTTCTATCCTCACCACAAAGCGTGGGAAGCTAACCATGTCCAGCAGCTGCCGGCTCCCCAGTTCGGTTGTTTTCTGCGCTGAAACGTAAAACCAGTGAGCGGCACTTTGGGTCCACGTATTTTGGAGCAGCAGACTAAATGAGAGGAAAGTGAATACAATTAGCATAAAAATGCCAATGTGTGTGCAAAATAACAACAAAGGCTGTACGGGGAAGAGAAAGCAAGGAGTCCGGGGGCTGCTGGTAGTCCAACCAAACCCCATTTGCAAGCCATCGAGAAAATGGGCTTGCCAGCACATCAAGAGAAACGCCCGAAACTGCCATATGGTGCCCAGCAATTTATTCAGACATCCTTGGTGGCTTGCAGCAAGCTTCCCGACCTGTCGTTCCTTCAATTTACCCACATCTCAGCAAAACACACTGACTAAATACAGCTGAGATCAGAAGGGAGTTTATTTTAAAACAGTACGGCTAAAGAAATTCAGGATCTGATCTTCTGTCAAAGCCATTCCTTTAAAAACAAGTCCATCAGCATCTTTCCTCTATTTCAGCAGACATGTGTGTTGCACCAGGACCACCGAACGCGCAGTGTTAAGTTAAGCTGGTGCCTTCGAATCGAGAGTGGAGACTCCGGCCATGGACACCAAAGTGCCACTTCCCTCCAGGCAGACGCTGGTTTGTCGAAATTGGTGCAGGGACTAAAACAATAAGCTACCGAAATGCCAAATTGGACTCGCGCTACACTAGTAGGTATTGAAAATTGTCAGGTCTCCAAGATTAAATTAGAATCAGGGACTTTAATAAGAAGTAAGTTAAGGAGTGATTCATAGAAGGGGAAAACGCATTAGGTTTGGACTTATTCAACAAGCGACTATTACCAAGCAACCATTTTGAAACTCTCTGAAAGTCTGCATCTGTCTGATTGACTTCCTTTCACTCAAAATTCCCTTTTAAAAACAAAACAAAAAATAAATCTAAAGAGGATCACTTCTTGGCTGGTGACAAAGGTAAACCAGACTGCACGGGGCATTAATAGACGTGTTTGAGGAGCTGAGAGCTTCATTCCGGATACGGCAGCAGCATCTCCACCTGCGTGGGCTAAACCTCGCGTGTCAGTTGTCCTGCTCCGGGTAATCACTACAAACCACCATCTAAAGGGTGGTTTTAAACTGGGAGCAAACTGGGAGCAGCTCAGCTGATGCCCAGATTTCCAGCTACTCCCCAGTCCCAGCCTTGGTGTGGATCTTAATTGTTAAAGTACTTAAGTATAAAGTATTTAACAAATACTTTACAGCATAAATCTTAAAATTCCCTCTGATTACATGGCAAGTCACGCAGCAGAAAGGACGAGGAGGTTCTCCATTCAATATCTCCGTCCCTCACTAAACACGGGTAGTTGCTGGAGCACAGACGGAGAGACTGCACCTATAAAGATGCTGCAGTTTTGTTAACTTTACGCAGTTTGTTTCTGGATACACGCGTATAGCTCTCAATGCCTGACTGGGAAAACAAAACATAACAAAAAATACATACATATATAAAAAAGAACCATTTTTAAAGGGCAAAGTGTTTAAATTTAAAACTCCAGATTACAAAAAAAACCCCAAAACATTATGATTGGCAAAGCATATGGGGCCTTTGAGATAATGTCCTGCCCCCTCCCTCCCTCAGCTCCTCTCAGCAGCAAGGAGTTTCAGCTCTTTTGTCTTTTCAGGGACTAAGTTAATTTTATTCTACTCAAACAGTGACTCTGCTGTAGACAAAAGGAAAAATGAAGACCCACTGCAGTGAAACAAGTTTTATAATTCATTAAAGTGAATTATCTTTTTTTCTCCTACAAACTGCATTAGGTAGTTGGGAAAGGGGACGGGGGGGGGAAGACAAGCAAACCGTTAAACTCAGAACTTGTCAGCAGCAAAAACCTCGTCGGCAGGAGGATTTCGGGTTATCCATCTCCCTTCACGTCCCCCCTGCTCCTCGAAGGGAGGACACGATACCAGAGCGCAGAGCGAGCTCCCGCACATTTGCTCCGCAAGTCTTCATGCCGGGAGGTCGATGAGGAAGCTTTGTGCACGGACCGGAGGAGACCGGGAAGCCGGAGCTGACTTACACCCTAAAGCACCTCGCCAGGATGAAGAGTTTGGGGGAAAAGAGCTAGATTTAGTCTCTGATGAGAGGCGTTTCGGGAGGACACATCCTCCTTCCTTGCTGGGAGCTTGAAAAAACACGCTTCCATCTGTTTCCTTGCTGGCAGGGACATGACCAAAAGGTATTGGGGCTCAGCAGATGAGGGATAAAAAGCGTAATCCCAACGCGAGCTCACCGAGACAGCAGGGAGAGGTCCAGCCTCTTTCCTCCGAAATCCCGTTTCCGTAGCTTGCTTTTTGGGACCTCTCTGCTGTGGGAAGAGGAGGGATGCGCCCGTCTGCTCCCCAGGGGAATCCCGGCCATCCAAGACCGCTACATCAGACCCCAAAAGATTTGGATGGGGAAAGGCAACACTTCAAGACGCCGCATGCAAAAGCGTTTCTATCTATCTTCATGCAGGTTTAAGGATAAAGATCCTGTTGCTAAATTTTAAGCAGGAAAAGGACTGCTACAAGAACGCCAACCGCTGCGATGAAAATCAATAAACAGGAGGAAACGCGCGGCTCGGGGCAGATCCTCCAGCACCTCCCAGCACAACAGGGCACCTTTCCTCCTTCCTCGCTGCTCCCCGTCGTGCCGCGGGGCCAGAGGAGACACAGCTCATTTCAACCCAAACCGAGAACTTCTCTGGCTTTTGCTCTCCGTCACCACCTTAATGGTCTTTTCATGCCTCTCTCCCCCCTCTCGCAACTCTTTCGATCATCCGGTGAGATGTTCCTCCGACCTCAAGGAACCAGGCAGGGCTTGTTAGCAAGGGTTGCCTCTAATCTACCATCAGGACTCTGAAACGGCACAATTTCAGGGTTTATCCCCAAAACACACACTCAAACTTGAGCAGTAGCACCCTCCATCCAGTGAAAACCTGTTAAGCCATCTTGGCACGTGCGCAGCTCCACGGGAGTTGGCACCACCTACCTGGAAATACCTGCTGCCTCTGCGAAGCCGAAAGACTTTTGATTAGGGATGAAACAAAATGGACGCGGCTTCGCAGGATCGACGTGCAACGGTCGTGTCGAGGCTCCGTGGAAAAGAAAAAAAAAAAAAAAGCCCCCGAGGCTCTTTATAGACTCCTCCGCGCCAGTCTTCGGTCTAATTTTAGAGAGGAGGCTTGGAAGCGCCTCTCCTCACACCCTCCAAATTCCAAATGCTGGTGCTGGTCTTCAGAAGGATTTCAGGCATATTCTGGATACCGTTATCACAAATAACCGGATAATATTCCGCATCCAAGGGGCAGAGTTGCGAAACTAATCGCAATCTGAAGTTTAGCATTATCCCCCTTTCCTCAATACCTCTTCAATAATCCTGTCTTTGCGACGGCTGAGAGCGAGCAATTAGAAGCGATACGCCGCATTTATATGAAAATCATGGAGAATAACAAAAAAAAAATAAATCCCAGCACCGTAGCCTCTTCCAACCCACTTTCCACAGATGGGGACGAGCTTTCGGAGGTCTGTGCATGCAACAAGGCGCTTGACAAACTAAAAAGATCTGACCCGGGGTAATCGCCCACTGTGGTTTTGCACAAGACAAGACAGTAAAGCGACAGGAGGGGATTGATTACTCACAGCGAGGACGTCCCTGTCCCTTAAGGTAGCATTATCAGCAAACCCTGGTGGATGACAGGCTAGACATGAGTCAGCAATCGCAGCTCAGGCGGCCAACTGCATCCTGGGCTGCATCAAGAGAAGTGTGGCCAGCAGGTCGAGGGAGGGGATTCTGCCCCTCTACTCTGCCCTGGTGAGACCCCACCTGGAGTATTGCATCCAGCTCAGGAGCCCTCAGCAGAAGAGAGACATGGACCTGTTGGAGAAGGTCCAGAGGAGGGCAACGAAAATGATCTGAGGGCTGGAGAACCTCTGCTATGAAGACAGACTGAGAGAGTTGGGGTTGTTCAGCCTGGAGAAGAGGAGGCTTCGAGGTGACCTCACTGCGGCCTTCCAATACCTGAAGGGGGCCAATATGAGAGATGGGGAGAGACTTTTTAGCAGGGTCTGCTATATCAGAACAAGGGGTAATGGTTTTAAACTAAAATAGGGTAGATTTAGACTAGACATAAGGAAAAAATTCTTTACAAGGAGGGTGGTGGAGCACTGGAACAGGTTGCCCAGAGAGGTGGTGGAAGCCCCATCCCTGGAGGCATTCAAGGTCAGGCTGGATGGGGCTCTGAGCAACCTTATCTAGTTGGAGATGTCCCTGCTCACCGCAGAGGGGTTGGACTGGATGACCTCTGAAGGTCCCTTCCAGCCCAAATGATTCTATGAAACCCTACTTGGAAACAGGACTTTGTTCTGTTCAAAGTAGCACCTAGAGTCGTTAAAACAAACGGAGGGAGAACCTCACTCTTGTATTAGTTATACAAAGCTCATTGCCCCACTTATGTGCGGAAAACCCACAAAAACACCCTGAAATCACTTCAGTTTTTCTTGATTTCCTGAAAAAAAAAATAATTTCTAATTGCATCCTTTACAATTTTGCGCATCTGAAGAGAAGAGAGTAAAGGGCAAGGAATGCCTCCAAGGAAATACGTACGAGAGAAAAAAGCTGCCCAGCTCAAGGTCGGGACCCACGATGCCCAACAAACCCCCCCACACCCGGGGGTCCCAGCTCCCCTCCCCAGCCCAAGACAGTTTCTCTCTGCAGCCAACCCACGTCCATCGCTGGACCCCGGCACCACAACAACAGCTTCCATCCTTTGCCCAATGAATCCACGTAATAATTTCTCTCCAAATCAAGTTTGGCGCACAAACCCAGCAGTGTCCGAAGGGCGGCTTCCAGTTTAGCTGGAGGTTTGGGAAAGAGCAGGAAAGCACACTCGCGTGTCTGGCACGTTTGGGGAAGGGGCAAAGCCACCGTCAGCCTCAACTGCTCCATGGAGAGCTGGAAAACACCAGGACAACCACCAGGTAGGTAGCTCCATTTTAAGGTCAGCTAAACTTTACGTTCATTCATTTCCAGCTTTAACAAAATAAAATAAATAAAGAAGCACCGCACAGCTGCGGGTCACCGGCATCCCAACGGCCACGAAGCTTTGTCGTCCACCCCAACCGCGTTGTGAGAGCACAGGCAAGTTGGGCTGTCCGAGCCCCCGAAAGCAAGACCCCCACCATCACACCGAGGGGGTTGATGTAATCGTCAAAGTCCCAATTTCAGAGTAATGCTCTTTAAGGGGGGAAAAAAAAAAACAAAAAACACATCTCTTTTTCAAATGACCCAGATAAGCCTTTCAACTCCAGTTCTCGCAATAAGTACGTGCCATGGCAAAACGAGCTTCTCCCCAGGCAGACGGTCCATCGGGACACGTGTGAGCACAGCTCCTCGCTTTTCCACCGCTTTCCACGGAAACCTCCTGAAGAAAGCGCAGCCAAGGTGGATAATATTTGTGATTTTTTCTTTTTAAATAGCCAAATTACCTGAAATACTGAAACCGATCATCAGAAATAACTTGAAGCCTCTCTGTAACAGCAAAGGAGACAAATACAGGCTCATTGCAACACCTCACTTTCCAGGCCCTGTCACTTCATGCATCACCCTGAGATGCTGCAAACTAAGTTATGGAACAGCGATACATCATCCCACGTGTTTAAAAAAAGCCAAACCTGCAAAATAACCTACATGCAACAAAAAAAGTCACGGCAAATGAAACCCCAGCCATCTGTAACCGGGCTGCTTTGAACCACCTCAAGATTAAGGAGCAGA
This sequence comes from Cariama cristata, assembly GCF_000690535.1. Lineage (NCBI taxonomy): Eukaryota > Metazoa > Chordata > Aves > Cariamiformes > Cariamidae > Cariama > Cariama cristata. The sequence goes on from NW_009615399.1 coordinate 10,937, forward strand.
AATCCACAAATCTCTGGGTGAAACCCAAAAACACAGCTTTCCACGGAGGGATTGCCGGCGGCACCGAGGAGCTACGGAAGAAAATGGATCCCCAAACCGCATCCACGCTTGACCTGCCCGTCCCGTGCAGAAGCATTGGCGAAGTCTCGGCATGGAGGCTCCGTGTAAAAGTAAGTTTCTTCTCCATCTTCCAGCGGTCGATCCAATGCTATAAAACCGCAGCGGCATGTGGCACGGCCTGATAGGTTGAATTTCTGCGCGCGAGGTGGATAGCTTTACACGGGGATTAGATTTATGGCCAATCTCTTTTTTTTTTTTTTTTTTAAACAGAAACATTTTGCTGTTGTGCCTCCGGTACAAACACCACGCAGAGCTCTACGTTTGGTGCTTGCACACCAGCGGCTTAAACACCACTCGAACCAAATGCCCCTTTAAAAAATAAAAGTTGCTCTCTGCGGGGGTAATACACTGCATTGTTAAAAAAAAAACAAACCCAAAACCCACAACCACCAAACAGGGATTTTTCTTCTGCCCCCGCCCCCCGTTACCCATCCCTACTTCTTGTTATTGCCAAAATGTCTTAAAAATCAGCGATTCTTACGACTGAGCGGTGCAACAGGACTCCTCCCGAGCCGGGATGAGCGGGGCCACTTGCCAGACAAAGACAAAACTCGCCCCCCCTGGCTAAAAAACTGGCTCCCAAAACTGGGCGAGTTACCCTGTGTGTAGGGTCCGCAGATCCCTATGCCCCCCTCCTCCAGAGTCTGGTGAGTGGTTTGTTGTTGGGTGGGGAAGAACAAAGCACAGGGAAATAATTACACAAATAAAATAAAATAAAAGCTTCAGTGATTGTTTTCCCTCAAATGCCGAAGGGAGTAGTGAGCAACGAAAGCAGCTCAGTGAATGAATCCGGAAAGCTCCTCTCATTTAAAACTCCCCTGCATCTCGCGAGTGGTTGATCGCAAGCCCCGCGCTGCTCCCTCGAAAGAAAACATTGGCAGAAAAGCCACTTTCAAGACCATCTTAAGTTTAATTAACTCTGCCGAGTAGATATTTCTGCTCTCCCCCCCCC
>NW_009615400.1:0-285 GCF_000690535.1 Cariama cristata
GGGTTCTTGGGTGAATGCTTAGTGATGTCCGAGCAGGTGAAATGTCATGCTTGAACCCATCAGGAAAAGATAAGGGAAGGGAATTGGATCCTGACTCGTCATGAGGTGATAAGGGAAGGGACGTTTCCATGTCAAGGAGGTGACTTCCACCATGCTCTGCTTTCTGCTGCCGCTGCCATGGTCTGGTTTCCCCAGCTGCACGCCGGCTGCCAGTCTCACAGAATCAGAGAATCGATTTGGTTGGAAGAGACGTCTGGGATCACTGAGTCCACCCCTTGCCCTAAA
>NW_009615400.1:426-641 GCF_000690535.1 Cariama cristata
GAGCTTCCCCTGGCCCGGTTTCGGACTATGCCCATTGTCCTGTCACTAGTTGCCTGGTAGAAGAGACCAATCCTCACCTAGCTACACCCTCCTTGCAGGTCGTTGTAGAGAGCGATCAGATCTCCCTTCAGCCTCCTCTTCTCCAGGCTGAACAACCTCAGCTCCCTCAGCCGCTCCCCATCAGATTTGTGCTCCAGACCCTTCACCACCTTCGT
>NW_009615400.1:956-2382 GCF_000690535.1 Cariama cristata
CGCCGTTGGTCTCTGCCCATCTCTCCAGCCTGTCCAGGTCCCTCTGCAGAGCCTTCCTACCCTCCTGCAGATCTATGCTCCCACCTAGCTTGGTGTCATCTGCAAATTTACTGAGGGTGCCCTCAATCCCCACATCCAGGTCATCTCTAAAGATGTTAAACAGCACCGACTCCGAAACTGAGCCCTGGGGAACACTGCCAGTGACTGGCCACCAGCTCTCTGGGCCTGGCCATCCAGCCAGTTTTTCACCCGTCAAAGAGTCCACCTGTCTAAGCCATGAGCAGTCAATTTATTTAGGAGGATGCTGTGGGAGACCGTGTTGAAGGCCTTACTGAAATCTAGGTAGACAACATCCACAGCCTTTTCCTCATCTACCAAGCGGATCACCTTGTCTGCGTCACCTTGTCATAAAAGGGAATCAGATTGGTCAAGGACGATCTTCCTTTCATAAATCCATGTTGGCTGGCCCTGATCCCCTGATTTTCCTGCATGTACTCTGTAATGGCACTCAAGATGATCTGTTCCAGAACCTTGCCTGGAACCGAGGTCAGGTTGACAGGCCTGTAGTTCCTCAGATCGTCTTTCCGAACCTTCTTGTAGATAGGCATTATATTTGCTAACTTCCGATCTGCTGGAACTTCTCCAGTTAACCAGGACTGCTGGTAGATGATTGTAAGAGGCTTGGCAAGTTCTTTTGCCGGTTTCCTCATTACTCTGGGGCGAATCTCATCGGGGCCTGTAGACTTATGGGAGTCTAATTGGCACAGCAACTTGCTAACCATCTCCTCCTGGATTATGGGGACTTCACTCAGCTCCCCATCCTTAATATTGAGCTCTGGGCGTTGGGCATCCTGAGGACAACTGGTCTTGGTATTGAAGACCAAGACAAAGAAGGCGTTGAGCACTTCTGCTTTTTCCTTATCCCCTGTCACTACACTACCCTCTGCATTCAGCAAATGATGGAGACTCTCCCTGACTCTCCTTTTGCTGCTAATTTATTTATAGAAACTTTTAAAATTATCTTTAAGTGCAGTGGCCAAATGAAGTTCTAATTGAGCCTTGACCCTTTTAATCTTCTCCGTACATGATCTCACAACATCCTTGTATTCCTCCCAAGTTACCTGACCTCCCTTCCAGAGACGGTATATTCTCTTTTTATCCCAAAGCTCCAGCCTAAGTTCTCTAACCAGGCCAATCTTTTTCCCCAATGACTTGTCTTTCTACACACAGGGATGGCCTGTTCCTGAACATTAAGTAATTCCTTTTTAAAGCATATCCAGCCTTCTTGGACTCCTATGTCCTTCAGGACTGCCTCCCAAGGGACTATGGCAATCAATCTCCTGAACAGGCTAAAGTCTGCCCGCTGGAAATCCACGGTGGAAATCCAAGGTGGAAGGTCTGCTGGTGGCCCTCCTTACTTCACCCA